>NC_056741.1:503298297-503598297 GCF_019279795.1 Protopterus annectens | reverse complement strand
CGGCGACTGGAACATCCACAAAGGTCCCTTACAAAAAGAATGCATAAACACATTAGTCCATGTGGATTATCTCAAAGCCCTGTCTCTTTACTCTGTTTCCAACAGAGTACTGATAGGTGACGTATGCCTGGTGTACAAGGCAGCCTTAGATCCAGCTCTGATGAATCTTTTGCATATCCACAAAACAAACAGCAACAGAACTACTATATCTACTGTGCTGAATTTTGCTTGTGAGATAAACAGGACATGTTTGCATGACAGATACATACCTCAGAGAATTCTGCTTTGCCAGAATAAGCTCCCATTACATGTGAAACAGAGTTCCTCCCTAATCCTATTCAAGTGTAACCTGGATTAGTGGATGGGAAACTGGAAATTTATCCCTGGTCTGGTGTCCATGTCTCTGATGAACAGAGACATTCAATAAATCATGTCCAAATAGCATGCACCCTTTATATAAATAGATAAAAAGAATTATGAGACACTCTTGGGTTGCATGGTTAGACTTATAAAGGCATTTGTGGCCGTTAGACTAGTATACACCTATGAGCCCATTGTATTGTATTGGGTTTTGATGATAAAAGCATGTTGATTCCCTAAATGTTGCACTTCCTTGTAACTTGAGCATGAACAGATTCACAGTGTATGTTTTTGGTATCAGCTGTTGAATGACTGCTAGCACAAAACAGCATTGCTATTCAATGGTGGGAAATAGCTATTGTCAATTTTAGTCCTGTGGCAAACACTGCTGAAAATTTGCCTTCATCTGCATAGCTTGGCTGACCATCTCACAATGAAACTTATACTCAATGCACAGAGGAAAACAGTAGTAATATAGGTATGTGTAGACATTTATCATGTCAACTATCGTAGCTTTCAAAGTTCATGGTAACCCTGTTGTGATGTTCAAATTATCTGTAAGATATGTTGAGGTTATGATCCGAGTACTGTTGTCTGTTGCACAATACTCATTGCCTTCGTCAGTGTCTCAAAATTCTTTCACAGTCTCTTCAAATGTCTAGTTTCTCATAGCTGTTGTACAAATAGTTCTTAGGCATCATTTGCAAATATACATGGCATGCAGCTGTAATTACGTAGGCAGGGGGTAGAATCTTCATCTGTTGTACATTTATTATAATGAATAAAATAATTAAAATTATTATAAAATAATGTTTTTATAGATAATAACTACCCTCTAGCAGTCTCTCTCGACCGTATCCATAAGGTTGCTATCAGTTGTCCTGAACATATTTTGAAAGATTCATGGGAAGTTTTAACTAAAATTAAACAACAATATTTTAGTGACACTTGTGATTTTTAACAATTGATGTAGTCGACCAGTGCACATGTATTCCTCATCAAACAGGTTTAGAATTATTCTATTCAGCGATAGTTGAGCTTACCAAACTTAATGGCTGACTGATCAGCTTTATTATTGATTTTATGGATTTGATTTTGAAGCAAAATTTTATTTATTTTGAGGGTGAATATTTTAGCAAGGTGAAAGGTGTAGCAATGAAAGCAAGTTGTGCCCCCACCTATGCCAACCTGGTTATATACAGTTGGGAAATGAAATACATCTTCAAGTCTGATTACCACCACCACTGGCATCTATTTTTACACTTTTTGGGTGAAATTTTTATTCTTTAGAAGATGTCAACTCTATTTGTGATGAAAAACTGTCTCAATAACTTTTACTGACAAACATTCTAAAGAGAGTGTGGACTATTTAGATGTGGTTATTAACAAAAACATTAAGAAAAATTAGTTTGTTTTGAAGATATAAAGGAAACCCACTTTTTCAAATAGTTACCTCGACTTTTCTAGATTTTCAAAAAAAATTATTTTCAAGGGGCAACTAGTTAGAATCATGAGAATGTTTTCTGATTACAATGTTTTTCTCCAAGAGGTGGAGAAAGTTTCTTAGATGTTTTTAAATAGGAACTACCCCCAATATTTTTAAATAAAAAATTGGGAAAAATTATTAATAATTGGATTAATAAATATATGCCATTTCTAGATGTGGATAAAGTGGTCATAAACCAAGAGCTAGTGGACAATTTGTTCTCTAATACACTGGTGGTCACATATGATTCTTCCTCAGAAATGTGGAAAGATATAATTAGGAACAATTGGAACATTCTGAAAGTAAATGAGGACATTTTTTAAATTTTAGGGGATGCACCTACATTTTTATTTAAGACAGGTAGGAATTTTAAACATTTACTAGAACACCTCAGAATCCATCCCACAGATACCAGTGTTAAGGGCATTAGAAAATGTGATAGATGTGGACAATGCTCACATGTTCTAGAAAGGAATGTATACACTTGGGTTTCCTTATGACATTCCCTTAGCATATGGCAAGTGTGCTTCTAGAGGAGTGTTTATGTAGCACTGTGTGAAGGTTGTTCACCTTACTACACTGGTAAAACTTAACAACATTTTAAGAAAATAATTTATGAGCATTTCTATACCATTTTAAGGCAAAACTCTAACAACCCCTTATTTAAACACACACAGGTGTCTAGTAATTGGAAATTTAAGTTTGTGGTCCCACACAATGAATAGAGTGGTTCTTGGGAAACCAGACTCGAGCACAGAAATTGATATGGCAGCTCATATTGAATGCATAAAATAGTAAGGGCTGAAATGAACACGTTTCCATTGTCACTATACTTAAATCTGCAGCTGCCAAATTATAATTAATTTTTAATATATCTATACAATTTTTAATAAACCTTGTTATACATATATTTATTTAAACATTCTTTTAAAAAACACCTTGATGGTATTTTCACCATATATGCTTATATAGATATGCAGACACACACACACACACACACACACATATATATATATATATATATATATATATATATATATATATATATATATATATAAAATGTATACACACATGGGTCTACTTTAGAACAACAAAATGCCCCTTACTCGAAACCCATATCATTGGAGTGAAAATACCGACAGCACCAACAAACCGACATCTCAGAACACCGACTAACCACTCCAGGTAAATAACTACTTTGCCATCGAAGACAAAAACTTCGGAAGAAAACCAAAATCACCCATGTGGGGGGCTGTACACCCAACACCTCCCTAACTAAATATACCAACTCTGAGATCACACTACCATGGGGATAAGGGGCAAAGTTTAACAGAATGGCCAAGCAGTTACTTACCTGAGTGGTTAGTTGGTGTTCTGGGATGTCAGTGTGTTGGTGTTGTCGGTGTGTTTGTCTCAGTGATAAGGGTTTCAGGTAAGTAGCATTTTGTTGATCTAGAGTAGACCAATATATATATATATATATATATATATATATATATATATATATATATATATATATATATATATATATATATATATATATATATATAGATAGATAGATAGATATAGATATCTTTGTGTAAATAGCATCAACACACAGCAAATTAACTTGTTTGATTACTATTGGATATTTTATGTCACAGGATTTGTTTATCAAGTTTTGTAAACTGTTTTAAATGCATAGAATATGGTCTTGATGAAGTCCTATCAATGTTCAGGGATGAAAGCGTTTAACTATTTTTATTTCAATTTACGTTTATTAAACTTTAAATTTGTAGATTTGAAAACTGACGTTTGATTTTTTTTACATGGAAAGCCATTATTTATACAAGACACTATGTTAGCTTTTAATTTTCTTCTTTGGTTTACATTATAATAATTGCTGATAGATAATAATGACTTTCTACACAGATATGTTGTGATAAATTCTTTGTGGACATGGAAGTTTCATAGGGGCTTTCATTTGTGCCACTAAATGCTATGCTCACTTTTAAACATGGCCATATACAGTCACACACAAACTGCTGATAACCTTCCTCCATATGTGTGATTTCTGACAAGAGTTGTATAACTTCTATTGTGTCATCATTCATTAGTGAACTACTCATGGATGCATGTGTGAGACATGTAACATTTCAAATATCTGCTAATCTCAGCTGTGGAGTTTTGACACCTGTCATTTTGAAATGGTAATAATGTCACCTAAACAAAAAACTGTAGTAGGATGCTGAACGATTCCATGGATGACACCATGTATTGATTCATACATTGAGTGCTGGCTTCCACTCTCCATCTATGTTATGCATATCTTCCCTGTGCAGTTGTCCTTCTGCTGCATTACTTCTAAATGTAAATGCCTACTGTGTATTCACACCTCTTCTAAACACCTTCTCTTGTGGTGTACTATAGTCATGCCCATTAATGTCCATTATCAATATCAAAGAGAATGATATTTAAAACATGTAAGTGTGTTATTTATTCTGTGCAAATTACATTATCTTCTCAATAGTAATTCTATTTTTTAATAGGGTAACCACCTGTCTCACTTTGCGAGGGACAGTCCCTCTTTGAGCAGTTGTGTCCTGACAAAAAAATTGTAAAAATGCCAAATGTTCTGAGATTTTAGGACAAAATTATTTCCTATATTTTATATAATAGTTGCATAAAACAGTTATCCTGTATCTGAAATACCTAAATGTTATAAGAAATAGAATAAGCAACTAAAATGCTACAAGAATAAGCTTTTATTTAGGCAAAAAAGTTAAGTTCTATCCTTTGTACTGGCTGTGGGTATGTGTCAGCCTGTAAAATCTGATGTCTGTACCAAAAATGTCCCACTTTAGCCATTTGAAAAGGTTGCAACCCTAATTTTTAAATGATATTGGCTGTGAGTCCCCCCTTAGTCCCCCCATGATTCTGATATGGATAAAGCTGGCAATCATTAAATTATTTAAATGTTACTACATGTTTTATTTTGCAAGCATATATGAAAAATGTAAGACTACTGCAACTCTTTTGAAGGGTTAGCAGCATTGTTACAGTGCATTATAACATAACCACAATAATCTCTGAAAGAACTGTTAGTAAAATATTTTCTCATTTGCTGCAATATGTTATATGACATTTAAGGCATGTAGTACGTATTTAAGTAATGCGCCATAGTGGTGCTGCTGATGGAATTATGTTTATGTGGTATTGTGAAGTATGATGTGAAGTGTGTTTGAGCTCTTGAAAGTAAGTTAATAACTTTTATTGTACTGCATCCATGCCTGCATTTTCTTACTGCCCATGAACAAAAGTCATATTCTGTCATCATAGTCTTGATTATCTGTACCGGTCTAATGTCGCAGTGTCATTCTAAGGGACTGATAATGTTTTGTATTTTTATATGCCAAACAAGCCCATGATGGAGAATAAATTTGTTTTTTGTCTGTATTTTTCCATACAATGTGTTTTCTGCCACACTAATAAGGGAAAGTGTGGTAGCAACAAGCCAGGTATTCTATTCCTTCATTAGTTCATTATGCTAGTGCTGTATATCACTGGCTTCTTATACTGTCTTTGAGAACAGGGATAGTGTTTTTACTGAATAAACTTATTTGTTAAAAGTAAACTTTTAAACTGACTTGCATGATGCATTTAATTCTTATTCAAGACAAAGTAGCTAAGTTGTAGGTTTGTGATAGGTGCTTAGATTACTCAAACTAGCTAGTTTGTGCACCACACCACATTCTCTTATCAGAAGGTGCTGGAGGGACAGATTCATAACACAGAGACTGCCCATGCTATGGAATAGACAGACCATACATGTCAAATAGAGCACCTCACTGGCCCTCTTAAAGAGAAATCATGTTGAGTGGAAGGGAAATAGAAAATTCACCCTGGGGAATTACTCCAGTGGCTCTACTCGACAGAGGCACTGGGAACTAAGGTCGGGTGGCATGATGCCAGGGTAATCCTATGGGCTAGGCTTGTAAAGGCTCCAGGGCCATTCGCCTAGAACACACCTATGAACCTATATGTCAGGAATAGTATCTCTGCTTAGTAGCCGACAATCTAAATTTCAATGACCTCATAAGGCAATTTCAAGCAATTTAAATCAACACCCCAAAAACACCTATTAGCTTGTTAATATGGTGGTGCCGTATTACTTATTCCTGTTTTTCAACAGCTGTTTTCTGCAACAAATAACAGTTTGGAAAATAGTTTCAGTATCACTTTGCAATACACTACTGGCTTAGTAAGATAAAGGGCCAGATTTACGAAAGCTTGTATGGAGTTGTAGAGTAGTTTAAGATGTCAAACAGGCAACATGTCTGCCGTGCGATCCAGGAACAGCCGGCAGGGGCGTGCACGAGAGCTGCTAAAACTGCTCTTGCATGGACAGCATCATGGTATGCAAATTACCTCATTTGCTGGTGAAAGCTATGCAAATGAGGTAAATTTGTGATCCAGGAAATACTAACCTGCCCGTGGAACATTAGTGTTATCTGCAGAAATGTACTCAGTTGGTAACGAGTACCGTTCTGCAAATAGCTAAACGGAGCTATGACAGCTCCAAATAAAGGATGCATACAGTTGAGGAAGCATGCCAATTGCCAAATATAAGGCCATTGGCATTTATAGATGTTTAAAAATATAAAAATCTAACTTTTTTCCCCGATCTCTGATATTTAAGCATAGAGCAGCACCGTGCAAACATGCAGCGCTTATAAAAACAAGAAAATAATAAAAAAAAAAACATAAATAGACATTTTCACTAAAAAGCTCATTCTGCCATGCAGGTGAATGGTAGGCTGAAGACAACATGGCCACTGAGTAGTGGTTGCTAAGGGGGGGAAGCTCAGTGTCAGAGATGTAACCATGCATTAGTAGGCAATCCTATGCAAATGAGGATAAGGATAGTGAATCCCAATTTTCCCCAGCATGTGAGCCATTTCCCAAGAGTGTAAGAGTAGGAGTAAGTGAGTAGTAGAGTAGAATATAGGTGACATCATGAGGGGGTGTGTCAGACAAGCTGGAGGCTAATTGGAGCACAGTGGCTTATGTTTGCTTTGAGTTGCTCAGAAATGCAAGAGGTGTGCCTACAGTTGTCCTATTTGAAAACCTCAAACCAAAGGTTCACAATGTTAAAAGATAGGAAACTCCTTGCAAACATGCACACAGCATATGCGCGCGTGTGTGCGGCGCTTCCCCCGAGCGGAAACAGAAAGGCAAAAGGAAGGAAAATAAGTAGTAGGAAGTTAACCAAGGAGAACTAGCAGAACTGTCAGGTGAAATATATCAGAATCAGCCAATTACACAGGCAGCAGGCTAGCCCATCCCAGCACTTTAAACTCTGCAAACAGCATTCCTCCCTGTTTTTTTTCCCAAGAACTCTGCAACACTGCAGTATACAAACAGAGAAAGCTTAAAAAGCTTAAGACAGACAAAATGTTAGTGGCTGCTCTTGCTATCATAAACCAACATGTGCAAGGTGCTGAGGGTGGTGATGTTGTGAATGCTGCTGAGCAACCCACAGTGAGGAGACGAAGAAGAGTGTGCAGACCCAGGGTAACCTACCAGGGGCTACATGAGCTGGAGATAATGGAGTGCTATAGGGTGGACAGAGACCTCCTACAGAAAATTGTTGAGCTGTGCCGGCCACACCTCACACACAGAACCAACAGAGGGGAACCCATCCCAGTAGATACCAAGGTATGTGTTGGCATAAGAATGCTAGCTACAGGTACCTTCCAAAGACCAACTGGTGATATGATGGGGATTTCACAGGCATCAACATCCAGGGTACTCCACCAGTTCCTGGATGCCATGTCAGCACATGCCGGTGAGCATGTATATTTCCCAATTGCCATTAGGCATTGGCCAGCAATATGCGTCTTTTCCACCAAAGAGCAGAATACCCTGAGGTAGTGGGTGCAATAGACTGCATGCATATATGCATCAAAACACCACTCGGTGAGCGGGGTAGGGTCTACATTAACCACAAGGGCTTCCCCTCCATCAACTGCCAGGTTGTGTGCGATGCCCAGGGCATAATAATGAATGTGTGTGCTGGCTTCCCTGAAAGCAATCACGATTCCCACATCTGGCATCTGATGCAGCTGTACCAGAGATTTGCCAATGGGGACATCCCTGATGGTCACCTAGTGGAGGATGCTGGATACGCACTTGAGCCATGTCTGATGACACCCATCAGAAATGCACACACCTGAACAAGAACTCCATAATGTGGCACACGCACAAACAGGAAACATAATTGAACGTGTGTTTGGGATGCTCAAGTCACAGTTCCGGTGCCTGGACACATCTTGTGGAGCCTTGCAGTACTCACCAACTACATGTACCCAAATTGTTATGGTATGTGCCATGCTACACAATATGACCCTGCAGAAACAGCTGCAGCAGGAACAGTATGGGGCAGGGCCAAACTGCCCCCCACCATTGCCAAGGCCTGCACAGGCACAGCGTGACTTGGAGGAGGAACAACTTGAGCCTTCCCCAGTAGGCAGAAGGAGGCATGCCCAGAATGTCCTGGCCTTGGCAAAGAGGCAACACATAGCACATACACTGACTCAGTAGGAACCCTGGAAATGACACCTCTCTCTGACTCGCACATACAGTAAAAGGGATGCCTAACTTGACACTACCTGTTTTCAAACATGTATAGGGAGTGTACTATGTGCATTTGACATAGGCAGCTCTGCAGCATCACCTGACACATGAGTGCCCTATTTTAAGCAATATAAAGCACTGCTAAGCACATTTTACCAGTATTGAGCATATTTAAATCCAATTGCTTGTAGCTGCACACCATGCTAACCAGTGCAACGTCAGGCAAAGTCGGGCAATGTTGAGAAAAGTTGGGCAACACTGGGCAACATTGGGCAAAGTAGGGCAAAGTTGAGCAAAGTCGGGTAAACACGCTCACACCTGCTTTGCTGTTCCTTAACCAGTCAGGTCTGCTCAGCAGGAAAATAAAAAGCAGTGACAGGGCTCGAACTAAGGATACTGTGCACTATCGTCACAGTACTGAACCACTAAGCCATGAGAGCATTTCACTGGCACAGACACAGCTTAAGTCACTCACACATACCAGTTGGAGGGTCACATACCTAACAGCCAGCAGGACAATTGTAGACAAACACAAACACAAACAAATGCTGTATCATGCCCTCTGAAGAGGCATATGAGTAACCTCCCCCCAGGCCTATGCAGACAGATAACAGCAGGCCAGGCAGTGTGATGTGGGTTGGGTTGGCTATGAAGTCACAAACTAATATGCGTGTAATTGGAAGCTAAGGTTTGTATTACAGTGGTATGCCTCAAGCCAGTATGATAGGCAACAGTACAGACTGAAATGGAGTACCTGACATAGCAGTGTAGGCCTAGCAAATGTGTATAAGTGTCAGGTGTACCCCTCATCCAATGTACATCCACAGTAACAATCAGGTGTGCCCCCAGGTAGAAATGTACAAATAATAGCTGTCCCTCTGTATGTAGAAATGTTGATAAGTCTATGCAAATTGACTCATGGAAGCCCTGCAGGCACAGCGTGCTTCCTGTCAATGTACAACACAAAGGTGAGCCCTGAAGTAAAAACTAACTTGAATTTTCACACACATATATAGTATATATATATATATATATATGCCCATAGTGAGCATGCTCACACACTTAAACAAATGAAGCAAATGTCAGTCAACAACATGCTGAAAGGTCATACTGGGCATGCTCACACACTTAAACAAACAAAGCAAATTTCAGTCAACAACATACTGAAAGGTCATATTGAGCATGCTCACACACTTAGGCCATGTCTGAGTACAGCAGTGGGCCACACATATCTGGCAGTTGCAATTCTTACTCCAGACACAAGTTACTATTCACCAATCCTGCCTTGCACACACAGTGATATGAAAACAGACCCATATAATATATTGGACCCCTGTCATAATCAAACTATGTAATACAAGTACTTAAGTTTTTCAAAGAAAGTGAAAATTCAAAGAAGATCAGTAAATCTCTGATCAGTATCATCAAGAGACAATGAGCACTCCTAACATTGTCCAAGCCATGTTCTGGCAAAAATATTGTTAAAGAGTCCATATAGAACCATGAAGCTTTCTTTAGCTATGTCATAAATATCAGTGTGAACTCATATATGTTCTGAGTCAGTGCAAAGTGTAAATGAATACATGTACATGACTGACATTGCCAACATCTTGTCAGACAGGTTCATACATATTTACCCCCTCTCACTGACAAAAGGGCCCATTACCATACCTGGAGATTGTGAAAAGCCAGAAATCACATATACAATGGTTAAACAGGTCTATCCAAACCTAAAAACATGGTGTCTATGGGATGACGTGGTGTCCCTGGCTGTGTCATATGTGAACTCCAAAACAAACAGACCCTGCACCTGAACAGTCTGTAGAGACTCACCCTCTGTACAGGATATGAAACTGTTGAATGGGTTACAGCAACATTTGGCACACTCCACAACTGTTGGTGCACAACAGACTATGGGAACTATTGTCTTACAAGCCTAATAAGCCTGATCTGCAAGACGATGGAGTCCATCATTATAGAACTCATAAACAGAGCTATTGGGAGCCTACAAACACCCAACCCTACACATTTTGGTTTTGTCAGGAGCAGATCATGGTCCCTAAACCTATTACACAGTTTTCAAGGCAGTCACCCAGGACATACATCAATGAAATGAGCTCCACACGGCCTACATAGACCTTGAAAAGTCCTTTTCCAACATCCTACACACATGTCATATCCACAAAATCAACAATCTGTGCATAAACACGTATGCCATCTGATGGATTGCCAACTGGGGCACATATAGATCCCACAAGGTAAGAATTGTGGTCTCCCTGTTGGACTGTAAGATGGTAACAACTGCTATCCTCCATGGCTCAGTCCTGGGACCCCTCCTGTCTGGTGTATACATTTCAGAAATACAGTCAAACACATGAGGGCTATGGTTAGCAAAGGTTGTGGGTGACTGCAAAAAGGCTGTCATAATCGATATTTGGGACAACAGAGACATCCTTAAAAAGGGTCTCAGTCAGACAGATGCGGTGTCAAAATTATGGCCTCGAGCTACAGTCATACAAATACCACATAGGCACCAACACCCTAAATATGGAGGTAATAATAAGGTATCTATGGGCACATGTGGATAGTCATCTCTACTTCCAGAAACACATTCACAAAGTGGTTAGAAAATCATGCTATGTGTTCCCACAAATTGACAAGGTCTTTGCATGTAGGTCAAAAGAGGTTCCCTTTACTCATCAGTCATCAGACCCATCAGAGAGTATCACGGCACACTTGCGATGAATCTGACTAGGCACCTTCAGCAGCTGGAAAGACGACTGAAGTACCACAACAAGAGGATTACTGGCCTCATACAGTTGCCCCATGCAACATGACTGAAGTTAACTCAATCTGTACTCTGTTGCATACTGTCTACTCAGGCGATCTCTGCCTAACAGACTGGTCCATGTCCAATGCAAAACTGATGTACATGCTCTATCTGAAGTAAACCCAAGCTCACTGTGCCACATGCTCTAGGGATATCATCATCACAACAATAAATAGAACATGTTTGAGGGATACATTACTAACTCATAGACTTACTTTGCTTTGGAACAGGCTCCCAACCTACATTAAGCTGAGTCCCTCACTGACACTCTTCCAGAGGAGCCTTGATGAGTGCATGTGAAACTGAACTGTCACACCATGGATCACTTCATCAGCTCTACTACACAAAGGCTTAGGGAACTAACCCAATGTGTGGTGATAGCTGCACACTCTGGCCATACTAATATATGCCTTCAAGCAGATAGCCTATTACCTACCTATGTAGCTATATATATGTAGAGGGAACACAGTATAATAAGCTAAAGATGGATGGGCAGAGATGTGTGTAAGATGATGACCATGACAGGGAGCCATCCAGGACTGTCCCACCCATCACACATCCCAATGGCACAAAAGACATGAGGTGCACATCTCACCCACTGTGCATAATAGCCACCAGTATCTGTAAGTATTACAATTTATGTGGTGCATGTGCCTGCTGTACAACATGACTGTACAATGAAGTGCACATCTACCATCTGTAGACATGTACCTGTCACATAGGTATGTAGTAGACAATCTTCATGAAGGCATATATTAGCCTAGGCAAGTTGTGCAGCTTTCACCACCCCATTGGGTAGTCTCCTAAGCTCTAGTTATAATAGTTAGTACCCTAAGCCCCTTTCTAGTGGGGCTGCTGATGTGATGCCTGGCGTGAATTGTCTGTTTCTGATCCACTCATCAAGGTTCCTATCGAAGAGTGTCAGCCAGGGGCTCTGTCTGATGTACATTGGGACTCTGTTCCACAGTAGGGCAAGTGTCTGGAATGGTACTCTATATCCCACCAGCATGTTGTATTCATTGTTGTGATGAGGTTCATATCCCTGGGGTGTGAAGTGTGACTCAATTTTGCTATCCATAGATGGAGCATGTTCAACAGTTATGTGTTGGACATGGCTCTGTATGTTAGACAGAGTGCGCTTCTGAGTAGGCGGTATGCAACGGAGAACAGATTTAGTTTACCAGTTGTGTTGCATAACACAACTGTCTGAGGCCAGTAATCCTCTTGGTGAGGTACTTCTGTGGTCTCTCCAGCTGCTGGATATGCTTAGTCGAGTACATCCAAAATGGTGCATCGTATTCAATGATGGGTCTGATGACTTAAACCTACAGGGCCACCACTACCTCTTTTGATCCTGATGCAAACCCTTTGTTGATTAGGTGGGCCACATAGGATTTTCTAATCACTTTGGCAACATGGTTGTCAAAGGAAAGATGACTATCTGCATATGTCCCCTGATCCCTTATTACCTTGTCAGTTTTTAGGGGTAACACCTATGTGGTAGTCTGTGGGTACTTTGTTTTCCCCAAAGGGGATTACTATGCATTCTTTCACACTGAGCTTGAGGCCATGATTCTGACACCACACATCTGTCTCATAGACACTCTTCTGGAGAATATTTGTGTCATCCAGGGAATCTATTATGGCAAACACTTTACAGTTTCCAGCAAAATTAGTCAACCACAACACTCCTGTGTTGGCATGTACTTTTGAGAAGTCTATACCAAACAGGAGGGACCACAGGACTGAACCCTAGGGGACAACAGTTGTTACTGGTGTAGAGTCTGACATGTAGCCAGCAACTCTTAATTTGTGGGATCTATCTGTGAGCCAGTTTGCAATCCATCTTGTGATGTATGGATTCATGCCCAGGTTGGTGAGTTCATCTATGATACCTGACTGGGGAATGGTGTCAAAGGCCTTAGCGAGGCATAGGTAGGCTGTGTAGAGCTCCTTTCAATCATCTGTAGGCTGGGTAACTATCTCAAAGAAATCCACCCAGTTCAAGAGGCATGATCTGCATTTGACGAAGCCAAACTGGGTGTGCTCAACTGTGTGAAGGTTCCCAATGTCTTTATTGTTGACTTCCATTAGAATTGACTCCACTGCCTTGCAGATCAGAATTGTCAGGCTCATACAGCATGAATGCCAAGGGTCTTTTGTGGCCCCACCCCTGTGGAGTGGGAAGAACATTGCTGTGCAACACTCTATGGGTACATATCCTGTAGAGAGGATGTGGAGAGATGTGTAGGTATCCTTGATGAATATGTATGCATCCCCACCCTATGTGCTATGATCCAGGTTTTGATGCTGGAAGGTATGGAATGAGTAGTATCCTGGTAGTGCTGGTGTGCTCTCTGGAGCCTTGAACTAGGTTTCTGTTAATGCACAGATATCAATATGCTCCATACTGAGAATTCCCTCGAGTGTGTGCATTTAGAGGCTGGGACTTCTGGCAATGAGTAGCATTTAGCTCACTTTGTGGGTATTTGTGTTGGTTACGGGGTTTGGTTTGTCCTGTGTGACCGGTGTTCCACACCTGAAGTCAATGCCTCATTGGTCCAATCCGACCATAAGTTAATTAACCTACATATTTACATTCCCCCCATTAAGGAAACCATGTTAAAAAATCTATCCAAAGAAAACTTCATGCTTCTTAAGACAGAGGTGGTGAACTTCATGACACCCATGCAGATGGACAATACAGTTATGACTACTGAATCCTACACAATTGCACTTTATAAACACTTACATGAGTGCATGGATCGTGCTATCCCAAACAGAACCAAGACTCTATCCTCCAAGAAAAGAAATCCAATCTGGTGGTCCCCTGCCATAAACAAACTGTACAACAGAAGGAAGAAACCGTTGCAAAAGAGGGTAAAATCCCATGAGTGGAGGAGCTCCCTGGTCAGCCTCAGTAAGAAGCTGTGATCGCTGATAAAACCCTCCAAAGCTAATTACAAAAACAAATTCACAACTGATTCTAAAGGCAACCACAAAGTATTCTATAGCTATGTCAAGAATCTCAATGGAAACACTCAGATCTGCTCTGCGTTACAGCACAGTGGCATAAAATATACAGACCCAACTGATATTGCCAACATCCTGGCAGATAGGCTCAGTGCTAACTTTACCCTCCTCTTACCCATGAAAGAGCCTGGAAGAATGCAAAGTTCCTGTCATCACGGCTGCACAGGTAAAAAACACATTCTCCAAAGCCAGGAACGCAGCATCCATGGGATCAGACAACATCCCAAGCTGCGTTCTACACGAACTACAGAACGAACTGGCACCACACCTAAGTACCATGTTCAATCATAGCCTCACCTCAGGATTTGTGCCTGCTGAATGGCGCACAGCAACAGTTATCCCACTACACAAGGGAGGAGCCACCACGGACCCCAGGAACTAGCACCCCATTAGCCTGATGAGACTGGTCTGCAAGGCCATGGAAGATATCATCATGGAACTTATAAAGAAAGACACTGGTAATCTCCAAACTCTGGACCCCAACCAGTTCGGGTTTGTAAAAGGCAGATCATGTCTCCTAAACCTGATAGACTTCTTTGAAGCAGTCACCAAAGCCACAGACAAGGGTAAGGTTGATTCACACACCCTATCTAGATCCTGTCAAGGCTTTCAACACCATCCCCCACTCTGGAATTATAGATAAACTCACTAAACTAGGTATAAATCCCTATGCCACAAGATGGGTTGCCAACTGGCTCACTGACAGAACCCACACTGTGAAAGTAGCAGACTCCAAATCCGACTTCAGACCAGTGACAAGTGGAGAACCACAGGGTTCAGTCCTGTGCCCTGCCCTGTTTGGTATTTACTTCCCTGAAGTACAGGCTAACACAGAATGTCTTTGGCTAATAAAGTTTGCAGAAGACTGCAAACTTAGAGCCATAATCAAAACTACTAATGATGTGAACATCCTACAAAAGGGCCTCACTGAGACAGATGCCTGGTGTCAAAGCCATAGCCTCAAGCTCAGTGCCAAAAAGTGCATTGTCATCCCTTTTGGTAAAAACTGTGTACCCATGAACTACAACATAGGTGGTAGTATATAGCCAAAAAGACGTAGTCGGACTACCATGGAAAGAAATAATAAGTACTTTTATTAAAATAAAACAAACAGATGAGCGCTTTCGCGTACACCCCTGTTATGCTTCATCAGATCTCAGAAGTGTACCAGGGGTGTATGCGAAAGCGCTCATCTGTTTTTTTTTATTTTAATAAAAGTACTTATTATTTCTTTCCATGGTAGTCCGACTACGTCTTTTTGGCTATATACATTTTTACTTGTTTCTATGAAGTTGGACTTTTAGGCAGCTACACTCACCTTTTTTCATTCATAGGTGGTAGTATACTTAACACTGAAAGTCTGATAAGAGACCTTCGGACACAGGTGAACAGTAGCCTCTCCTTTGATAATCACATCGCCACAGTAGTCAGGAAATCCTTCTACGTGGCACACCTCATCACAAAAGGTTTCTCATGCAGAAAAAAAGAGGTCATTGTTCCCCTCTACTCATCACTCATTAGATCCATTATAGAGTACAACGCCCCTTTTGGTATGTATTTCACAAGACATCTACAACAACTGGAAACGCAGCAAAACACCTCACAAAGAGGATTACCAGCCTCAAACGCATGCCCTACGCAGACCGTCTCAAAAAACTCCAACTTTACTCTGTCGCATATTGCCTACTCAGAGGTGATCTCTGCTAACATACAAAGCTATGTCAAACCCAGAGCTGTTGGACATGCTCCACTTAAAGAAATCCCAATCCCTCCAAGCTACACGCTCTAGGGACCTAAACCTTGTCACCACAATAAACAGAACATGCCGCAGGGATAGATTCCTGTTCCAGAGACTTCCCATACTCCGGAATAAACTACCTATCTATATCAAACAAAGCTCCTCATTAGCACTCTTCAAGGAAAATCTTGATGATTGGATGGGAAATAGGAAATTCACACCGGGGATCACTTCTGTGTCTCTGCTCGACAGTGGCACAGGAAAATAAATTTATTGGGTGGCAAAAGCCAGGGTACCTTTTTGGCTGGGCTTGTATAGGCCCCATGGCCGATAGCCTAGTACCTACCTATGAATCTATGAATCTTTGAGCCTTGCCTAAAAAGGTAATATGGGGACAGCAAGAGCCTTGGCCAGTATTCAGAAGCATAGGGACGACAGGTGCAAACCATCTGTAGAGAAGCAACGAGGCTTGTCTATCATGTCATCACAGGCAGACAGAGACTGGATCCCCTTTGAATGACACCAGAAGCTCAGCCAATTTTTGAAGTTTATCATCTTTCTGTTATATTGCAGTATCGTGTAGGTGAAGGTAAGATGCTACTCAAGGTCAGGGTCATACCAGCCTGGGCTACATGATCATAGATCTACTATATATCTCTTGTCATGTTGTCCTGGGAGGTATGTCTCAGATCATTCACACTGACATGTACAAAGAACACATCATATATGTACCTGTTCTGGAGTGATGTAAGTGCTTGTGTTATGTGGCAGATCATAGCACCTGACAGACAACTGACAGCAACCTTCCCCTAGTCCAGTCAAGTGAGTGGAACATCTGTGTGCCTGACTATGAAGTCACCTATTACTAGTGTGTTGGGTATGTTGTTTTGCCTTAGGGCCTGTTGTGAGGCACACTGCTTTGGTGTATTATGTGTTTTCTGGTGTGTGCTTGGAGGTGCATGTTGCTTGCTTGTCTGCTTAGGAGGACACTCTCTCTTTTTCAGATTAATATTTGAATTTTCTGAGTATGGTAATGTGTATTTATGTGTGTGTTTTGCTGGTGCTTATATTGTAGGTCTATGTGAAACTGTTGGTGTTGTAGTTGTATGACCCTACTCCTCTTGACTGTATTGTCCAGTATTGGGTTGACAGAGCTTAGCCACCAGTTTGACCCTGTGTGTGCCAGCATGTGGTGCATCAACCCATATATGATATGGTCATGGCCTATGCATACAATGCACTCACAATACACCTAGTATGATAAGCCTGCTGAGGTTAGCAAATATGAAAAAATCTCTGGGCAAACTGTCAGCAAGTAATGTCTGTATTGCACCCTGTAACTCCATATTGCTTGCTGAAGTGTAAAGATGTACTTAGTTTTGATTAAGAACCCCGCACTTGCCAACTGTGTGCGTGTGTCTGTCGGTCTCTCCCTGGGGAGAGAGCAACCTTTTTGGAGACTACTCACACCCCTTAAAAGTGGTATACTCATCTTTGTCAAGTCTGATGATGTCACCATCCTACAAATATACCTGTGGAAAGATGAAATCCCACTAATGTATATAGTGCGTTATGTAAATGCATACTGCTGTAGTATCAAAATGTACTTGGGAAGGAGTTTGACTCTCACACTTGCTGGCTGTGCGTGTTCCAGGTATGTGAGAGTGGGTGACACCATTGGTCAATGGGGAGTGGGTTTTGATTTTTCTAGTGTATGACATATCACAATGACAACTGTATGTGCATTACAGATGTAAGGTAGCTGTGGGGCAAAGCCATATACCTACATGTGACCTCATTTATTTCATAGGTGGGTACTCTGTTTTCTCTATGAACGCATCTGTTATCTTTGCCAGAGCATGCTGGCACTTTCCAGGCCTTAGGTCACTTCTGTATGCTAGTGACAAGCTTAGTCACTGCAGTGATCCCTGGGCTACGTCTTCTGTTTCACATCCACTCATCACGGTTTCTATTGAAGAGTGTGAGTGAGGGTTTATGCTTGAGGCATATTTGAATCCTGTTCCAAAGCAAGCAAAGTCTGGCAAAGATGACTACTCATTACAGGTGTGCAACAGGCTCTGTGGATCTGTTTGCAAACCCTTTATTGCTTATGTGCTCCACAGATGGATTTCCAAAATCCTTTGGTAATATGATTATCAAAGGAGAAATGACTAAACATATGGCTCTATGTGTATATTAGTACCTGTTCCACATTTTGGGGGCTACTACCTATGTTGTACTCTGGGGATACTTTGTTTTCTAAAAGTGGATAACTATGCTTTCTTTGGCTTACAGCTTTACAGCATGAGTTTGACACCAGGTATCTGTCTCTATGATACCCTTTTGGAGGATGTGTATGTCATCTGGAGAATAAAGTATAGCCCACAGTATGCATTTTCATCAAACGTCGGCAGACATATCCCTACTGTGTTTGCCTGTACCTAAGAAAGCTATATGCCAAACAGGTGTGGTCCCAGGACTAAGTGCAGGTGAATACCACTTGTTACTGGCATAGAAATGGAGCCTGCAAATGTTACTGTGTGTCCTACATCTGTGTGTCAGTTGTCAATCCATCATCTAACAATCATTTATGGTCAGTCTGCTGAGGTTATGTATAATACCAGGACGCGGGATGGTTATGAATTGCCGGTGAGCTATAGCTTGGCTGTGTGGACCTCTCCTCCCTCACCTATAGCCTTGTTAACTGGCTTGAAGTCTACTAGGTTTAGGAGCCATGATCTGGCCTTTAGAGAACCTAAGTGGGGATGGTGCAGTGTTTGCAGGTTCATAATGTCTCTGTTAATGAGTTCCATAATGCTGTGCTCCATAGCCTTCCCGATAACATTTGTCTGGCTTATAGGGTAAGAGTTTCCAGGATCTGTTGTAGTTCTACCCTTAATCAATTTATGTTAACATTTGCACTGGGTGTGACAAGGGTGGACAAGTTTAGGAATAATTATATTAGAGGGTCAGTCCAGGTTTGAAGGTTAATAGACCAAGCCAGATAGGCAGGATTAAGTTGGTTTGTACATGTGCTGTGGAGGGATGCAGAGTATATTGTGAAATAGATGCTAAGGATGAAGCTGCCAGGTAACAGGAAAAGAGGAATGCCTAAGATGAGGTTTATGGCTGCGGTGAGAGAGGACATGCAGGTGGATGGTGTGACAGCCCAAGATGCAGTGGGCAGGAGGAAATGGAAACAGATGATCTACTGTGGTGACCCCTAATGGGTGCATCCGAAAGGAGAAGAAGAAGACATTGTAGCTCAACCCTTGTGGACTGTGTACACCATTACCATGCGTCATTCCACAAGTATGTAACCTGTATAGAGGTTGCATCTGGACAGAGTGTTTAGGTGAGTGGTGACTTCATATGTCAGCTTGTGTATGACACAGCGAGGGACACTGTCCAGTACCATTGCCACTGTGGTCTGGACTTTGGTAAAGAGATATCATCAGGTTTTACATTCTTCATGTCTGGAAATATGGCCCTTGTGTAACGACAGGGTGGTGAAATCCACATTCAAACTGTCTCACAAGAAATTGGTAATGTCAGTCAGATAAGTGTGCTTTGTGACCATTTACATTAACTGTGACCCGATCTGAGATTTCCCCTGTAGATTATACACAACACTAAAGAAAGCTTTAGTGTTGTCTTTGGAATCCTTGCCATTTTATATTTTGAAGCTTGCCTTGTATGTTTATTGAGGGATTGTATTTTCACAATGATACTGACCAGAGAGGTTAACCCTTCTTGGTATGTAACTCTTTTTTGGTACAACTTCACACCTTCTATTATATATTTAGTTTATGGCAGGGGTCCATGAGACTAATGCACTTTTACTGTATAAGTGAGAATTTCTTGTGTTTGTGATAGCACGGTCCATGCAACCCTGTAAGTGAACAGTGTGCATTACTAAAGGATTATGCAGCTAGGACAGTGTTAACCTTAGTAATGCAAACCAATGACAGCAACAACAGCATCACCCACAGCACAGTGTCAACCTGTGTCATACACACACATGCATAAAGTTCCAAAATGGGTGTAGTACAATGCATACTGGCCACCAATAGAAACTATGGAGTGTTAACACTGGCCAATACAGGGCATGCCATCCTGCCCATGTGCCCAATATGCATGTACATGCAGACAGTGCACCTCCACCATGTTCACAAATGAACACATGCAAACCTGTGTTTTACACACCCCACACTTACTGTCCGCTGTATAACACATGCTGACACAACTACACACATCGGCCAAGTGGCACATGGGCAAACAAAGCACAGTTGGAATAAACACTGGTGAAAACAATACAACATTGCTAATTACAGCTTTAATGCATCATGCCTGCTCAGCTACCCCTTCAAGGATATCATTACACTTTACTGCTGACAACATGCTACACATCCAACCATTGCTATACTTTATTAAAGTCACCCTGTGCATCAGCACCATGTTAACCTGTTCCTACATCAATGTTACAGATGACAGGTGGTGGCACAGGTTTCATCATACGCACAGGGTGTGTTGTTGTGGTTTGCCAGAGGCCTACACAGAGCCATACAATGGACATGTGTGGGTGAGTATGAGTGCCATGAGTACTGATATGGGCCAATGTTGATGTAATTTGTGCGGGTATGTGTTTGCCCTAGGTTTCTGGAATATGTGTGTGTGTGACTGCACGGATACAGAACCTATGCCTGGCAGAGGTGCTACAGACAGTATCAGGTACTATACCAGATTGGGTACTAACCGAAGAGTTTGACATATGTCCACTGGATCCAGGTGCCTGCTGGGACTGGCCAGAGCCACATGCACGTGGTCTGCTAAGATGGTCTATGAAAAGCCCCCCCCCAACATTGCTGGGGCTGGTAGTGGCACTACGGGAGTGGCTGTGACTTTCTGGACATCCACCTCGACCTCCAGCTGCTGCTGCTGCTGGCATACATCCACATCGATGTTTCAACTGTCCCTCACTGTCCTGACACATGGACATGACATTGTGGAGGACATCCAATGTCTCACCCCAACATCTATCAATGACCTCAGTGTAGTTACATATGGCACCTGCTAGGTCACAAACACTGTCATTTACAGAGGTGTAATGAGCCCTCTGTGACTTTAGCCCCTGTCCAATGTACCGCTCCATTCATGTCTGTGCCTCCATGACAGCCTGGAACATGCGTGTGGTAGAAAGAGGTTTGGCACATCTGCCAGGCGCATGATGACCAGCAGTGCTCTGATGAGAAGCCCTGGGCATCTGCCTATGTGGTACCATTCCAGATATCTGGCAATGGCTGCCATGTCCTGATACATGTTCCATAGATACCACACTGTCCTGGCCAGTGCCAACTGTATACTATCCCTCAGCTAATGGCAATGGTGATGATGGATGTACAGGCAGTATGACTGTGTGCATGGATGGGGTGGCGACTTGTGTACTGTCAATTGCTGGCCCAACAACAGACCCTGACAAACCTGCCTGTGCCTCAACACACCTTTCCTCATTACTGTCTGTCTCAGTGACATCAGGTTCCCTGCTGTACTGAACTAGCCCCACCTTGGCACCTGTGAGAGGAAAACAGGAAACACACTTTAAGACCTGAACATGACTTCAGACCACATGCACACATGCGCATATGCACACATGTGCACATGCACACATGCACACATGCGCACATGCAAACGTGCACATGCACACATGCACACATACACACATGCACACATCCACACATGCACACAAGAGCACTTGCACACATGCGCATATGCACAATGTGCACATGCACATATGCACACATGCGCACATGCAGACATGTGCACATGCACACATGCACACATGCACACATGCACACACGCACACATGCAGACATGCGCACATGCACGCATGCAGACATGCACACATTCACACATGTGCATATGCACACATGCACACATGCACACACACAAAACTACACTCCTCCCAAAAGCAGACACGCACACCAGCAATCACAGAACATACACAATAGCAGGTGATGGTGGGGTACAGTATCACAAGCAAGTCATATCACACATGTCAGCATGCAGGACATGTGTTGCTCAACAGCAAGCAGTGCAAGTGTAGTCAGACCTTCTTACTAACTGTATATATGGCTTTGATGCATGTGTTTTGTTATTAGGTGATGGCCCTCCCCCTGGAACACAATGTATTCATGGACACAACATTTATGTGCAGGTATTCATAACCCTTTAATGTACTGTGCACCATAACTCACAGGTGTACATACCATTGCTGGATGTGTATCTTTGTGTCAGATAGGTATCCAATGCTGATTACAGCCGCTGTGTCTTTAGCAAATAATTGTGGACACATTTTTAGCATATGCATGATGAATATTCACACAACATCATCAGTGTTGCATGGATAATTGGTGGAATACCATTCGGCCACATACCCAATGTACGGTACTTATGGTGAGTGTAGATCATATTGTGCACATGCCAGTCTCATCCATGACATGGCATGCTAAAACACAACTGCATATTTAAACACTACACATACCCAATATGTGTCATATGACCTAGCCACTCAATAGCATCACAAGACATATATGTGTCAGTTGTGCAAATGGTGATTGGTATGCATACTGTTTAGAGGTGCATATGTGTGCACACACGCAACATTAAGGTGTATGGCAATGAAAGCTATGTGTAGTAATGTGGTTACAATAACTTGATGGGGTATAGTACCATAGGCAATCATCATGAAGCATCAGGTGGTCACTCAAGGCTACAAATGTTTCATAAATCAGCACTAATCATGCAGTGCCAAAACTGTACTACCTTGGCTAAATTCACCATTTCACAACCAGTTGTTACATGAGTTTGTATGGAGGCCAATAAGGAGCATTCCCTGACATGAATGTGTAGTGTGTTGCAGAGTGTTTAAATGCCCCATGATAGGCCTCTACCCCTCAGGTATATTATGTGTAATGTGTGGATGAGATTTTGGATACTGGAGTGTGTCTTTACAGACACTTTGGGAATCCTTTATGTGTAGCATGTTAAAATGCTTTGTGTATGGCATAGATGTGTATGTTATGTGCATGTTGAGTATCAACTGTGCCTATCCAATGGTCACTACAGTCTAGCCACATTTGCTTGAGATGGTCTGGTATTGTATGTGTTTGAGGCAGCTAATCACATTAGTGAGATGTGCGTGCTCTTACTCCAAACATGCACAGCATGCATTATGGATAGTTGTGTTGCATGTGTACATGGCCTACACCTTAACTATGACATGCACTTTTTATTTACTATAATAAATGTAGAACACACTCACCAGCATCTGTCCGCTGCCTTGATGTCACCCCAGAGGGACCTACATACAGATGAGACAGTTTGTCAGTGGCCACAACTGTGGCATTGCTACTGTGTGTTTGCAATCTTACAGTACAACAACAGTTTACATTCACAGGGCTACAGATTATGTTCCAAATGATCAGTATTGCACAACAACAGGCTCCACATCTTTGAACAACACACTCCACATCTCACATATGCATGATCTACCAATACAGATAACAGTAGTCTACAGATATGCCATGTTACCTGCATGCTCCATGTGTGCTTGCTGGGTGGGTCCAACCTCCATCATGGTGTATGTCTGCTGCTGTTGTTGTTGGGCAGGTGCCAACAGGCTCAGGAGCAGCTCCTGCACTCTTTTGAGGGGGGGAGGATATTAACACCACCTCCTGTTGCAAGCTGTTGTCTACACACATCAGCAGCACGCTGACGGACATGTCTGAGAAGATCACTGCAGTGGTGGCGTACCTGCTCATATGTCTGGTTATGCAGGCCTACCTCATTGACCCTGTAGACAACATCTTGCCATATTGCAGCACGCTCCTGCTGGTACTGGCTGGTTCGTGACAACATCAGATGGTAGTGCTGAATCATAGTGCTAGTAATGATATCATCTTCAGCGCTACTGTAACTGAGGTTCCTGCAATGGGCCATGATCCCTGGAAGACATAAATACAAAAATATGCCTGAGCAAGTCATATGGCACATTTAACATTATACAATACAGATATCACTGAACTGCCATATATAGCAACCTATAAGCTAACCGAGAGTGAAACACTGTAACTTCCACTTATCACTGCTCAACCCACAACTATTTGAAAGTGCCTTGCTCACTCTCTATCTAATAAACCATGTTCTGCACAGCAACAAAATAAAATCACTATATAAGACTATACAAGAGTACCTGGAACACTGTATGCAACACAATGCACCACCTAGCCACAGCAGATATACATTAAGCTGATGTGTAAAGAAATATATTATCCATCACAATCTGTGTAAGGTCCAGTAAATGTACTACTATTATACCACACAATTTGTTAATGCCAAATCCGTGGCCAAAATATGTGCACAATTGGGAATATAGGTAGCATACTGCTGTAGTACACTATGAATGTTGTTAGATACACAGTTATATGTTTTACCACACATATGTTAAAGGACATGTTACAGACATACCCGCACACACACCAGACATAATTACAGGACACAAAGGTATGACAACCCAGATATGTTTTCAGTGTGTACTATACAGTACTGTGTTTCAGTACTTACACAACCTTAATCTTTATAAATGTAATCTGTGCTGAATACAGGGACCACACAAAACAGTGGATGCAAGCAATGTGGACATACACCATACTTTGCTGTACAAGCCCAGAGCTTCAAGTAGTACTACAGTACACACAGGATTTGCATTCAACATCGGTACTGATCAATAATCATAGATGTAGTGCTTTAGCCTCCAATGACACACCCTAGTTAAAACCAAGGGACTTAATTACACTGTATGCAATAGCACATGTTCTGCCTAGCAACAGAATACACAGCTTTTGCTAGGATCAAAGCAAGGACCCATAATACCATGACATAAACAGTTTCCCACTAAGCTATCTCATAGATACATATCTTTGATGTATTCACAAACATATTGGCCATCACAGTCATACAGAGAATCTATTGCAACAAGTAGATGTAGGTGTGTATGAGTATATATATAACTATATATATATATATATATATATATATATATATATATATATATATATATATATATATATATATATATATATATATATATATATATATATATATATATATATATACACACATCCATTGGTCTACATATACATATATATGTAGGCACATATACATTTCACCTTTCATAGTGAGAATATCAATTATACAAAGGATGTAAGGTGTACAGTAATGTAATAAAATCACACAGTCTTGGGATAAATGCATTGAAGGTGTTCACAGCCCAGGTAGCTTTAGCAGGCCTTACTGGCTTCAACATTGCAAACTGAACAAACCACTCACAGTGTTTAACCACCATATGTCATATACCAGTGCTGTATGCTGTCTTGTTTGTCACACACTAAAACCTACATACAAATATGCGCATACTAACCTTCACCAACATATATATCTCCCCCCTTCACAAACAGTTACAATATGTCCCCTGCTCTATGCACATATACAGATGTGACTATATATGACACATATATATTTCTCCGTATGTGTGTGACATACACACACAAGGTCCACACTGTTGTAAGTCCCTGGACCTCACAGCTGAACTGTTGGGCCTTGCTGCAACACAAGCAGGTGTCACATATGAACACACACTAACATTAGGGGGTATATATGGCAACAGATGCTAGATAAGCATACTAGACCACTACAGCAGTTGCCAATGCTAAGCTACACTTTAATATGTCTATCATGCATGTGTTGTTCTGTCACACCCATGTTTATATAATGTTAGCGCTAATCCCTCCAACAGCCATTGGCCACACTACTGTACAGAACACAGATAACATGGATCAGATCTTTGACATTTAATGCTGAGCTACACATTTCAAAGGTATGTCCCACTGCCCACAGGTACATACAGTATTGTCCATAGCAGTAGTTAAGCAGAACATCTGTGCATAAAGAAGTACTGCTGCCACATATGAATGGTTCACATTATGTAGACTATTCTTCAATAACATCTACTACATGCCAATAAATACATATGTGTCAAATACCTTTTCTTTGTATGATTTAGTAATATTTATTTTTCCTTTTCTCTGTCTCTCTCTCTCTCTGTCTCTGTCTCTGTCTCTCTCTCTCTCTCGCTCTCTGTCAGTCTCTGCAATAGAGTGATTGAGTTTGTTGGCAGAGATTGCAACCTGCTTTTGCAGGAAATTGCACATGAGCATGTGATGGCTTCTGCACCAATTAGTGGCCTCCATTTGCTAATTGCATGCAGCCTGCTGTGTAGTAATTGCAGTAATCACTGTCATAGCAACCCAGTACTATAAATTGCTGACTCATGTAGGCATGGCCCTTTCAGATTTACAAGATGGAGATCATCCTTGTTTGCTATGGACATCATTGTTTAAGACAGAAGGGTGTAGCCAGAGATTTACATTTTGTACTCAGACTTAATGTTGCTGCTTCCAGTACCCACTTGTCAGTGTAGAAATGTACTCACCCCTCAAAATGCTACTCCAAGATACATGGAAAGATGTACTTTCTTTTCAACTGCTACAATTAACTGCCATACAAAGCTAGTTATTGAGATGTATTCCTTTGGCACAAGAACTGTTTGTGAACTGCTATACTGTGAATATTCATTTACTCAGTTCTAAACAGTTTGTGCTTTTATAATGTTGACATTAGCACAAGCTGCTCAGAAAAACTGGACACATTTCAGTACTGTGAGTATGCTTACCTACATCCTTGGTAGACCCTGCACACACAGGTATATTCTACATTTGGGTAGGGCTGCAGAAGTACAGAGAGTGTAAGTAGTATTGTGTGGATTTTATCTTGCTGGACTTACAGGGTTGCTGTGTACATGTTAGTTTATCAAGGCAAGTAGTCTGCATAACTCCCAACTGTGGACCTATCCACATGATAGCCAGAGAATAGCCTGTTATTTTTTGTCTGTGCACCACACAGGTCTTTTCAGCAATAGAGCAATGGCATTCTTTCAGATGGTTGCTACCTGTACATGGTTACATCCATTTGTATTTCAGTGTTGTATTCTGTATAAGTGTATGCTTCCGAAACTCCTTCCAAAGCTATTTGCACAGTGTGTAACAGCAGAAAGGCTGATATGCCTCTGTGTTTCTGCCTCTGTCAGACCTCTCAACCAATCAGATACATATTTGAACAGACTCAGGGAAAAGTCAAGAAAAAGTCAGGGACAATCAGGGACACCTTTAAAATATTAGTGGCATTAAGTTGAGACATTGAGAGAATCAGAGCATATGAATTAATACACCTTTTCTGAAGTAAAAGAAGTGTCTAACTCTTAATTATTGTCATTATTCATTAAGTGTAATTCACCACCTTTCTGGTCAAAGTCATTTGTTTTCGGAGGGATTTAGAGGGACAGAGCTAAATTTGCGTCAAAATCAGAGACATCCCTGAAAATTAGGGACAGTTGGGTGGTATGGCCTCTGCCCTAAACAGATATGCCAGTGTTTGTCCTGCTGTGATACTGTGTGGGGTTGTAAAGTGATGGTGTAACATTATTTCCTGCTAGAATGTCTGCTTCTCTTATCATAGTCATGTAATGTAATCCCACAACAACTGTTGGTCAACATCCACAGAACAAGTTGTGTGGTATGGTATTCCTATTTTTCCTTTACATTCACTCATTCTGATGCATGATATATTTATTTAAGCACCAACTTGATGCATATCTACTGTGGCTTAGTGGTACTTCATGTTGTGTAGTGTGTGCAAGGTCCAGGGTTCGAGACTTGCAGAGGTGTTTTATTTTGCTCCTGAGCAGAACAAGAGCCCTCACATACAGAGTGACTAAGGCACATTTAAGCAGTTGTAAGCGGGTCTGCACAGGTTTGTGCATTGCTGCGCACTGCTTAGCCAAGCACAAACAAGCGCAATCTCACACAAACCCGCTAACTACTGCTTAATAGTGCTTACTCCCACTAACCCCAGCGCTCACTTCTTTGAAAGAAAAGAAAAATGGGGAGATAGGAAAGTGGTGAAAAAGGGGCACAAAGAGGGAAAGACAGCATGGAAAATAGCCCGGGATGTGCAGGACGGGTGTAGGGAAGGTCCATAGCTGCCCATTTCTTCAACAGCAACAGTTGTGCATATGCAATAAATTTGGAGGTAGGTATGAAACCTTCAACCCCTGAGAGAGGGGAGAGGACAACAACGTATGTTGTAATGCCAATTAAATAACATTTCATGTGTTCAGTGGACATGTGTGCAAAATGGGCAGCTATGTATGGGGCATTATTTTTTTTTTTTGGGAGCAGATTGCCCTTTTTTTTTCAGGTGATAGTGGAATGTGGGGTATGTGAAGTAGGTATATTTGGGGAGGTAGGTTGGGGAGGTAAACAGACAAGACAAACAAGATGCATGCAGGGGTGGTATATGACACATGTGGTGGGTGAACACCTTTGACAGGGAGGGATGTTTGGAAATCGCAAGCCCATGATCCCCCAGATGGAAACAGTGGGACTGAGGTCCCCACCCATGGGTAGTCACCACTGCACCTTCATGGCCCAGAGGGTGGTTGTGCTGGTGGCTGTGTAGGAGGGGAAGGCTGACCCAGGAGTTGTGCCACTGTGGCCTCAAGCTGGTGTAGAGGTTCTGCAACAGAACATTCAATCTCTCTACGCACCACAGCCCGGACCGTTTGAAGAGTGATAGGTGCCCCTCCTCTGCCCATGCTTGATCGGGGGGCCGAGCCCCATCCCCTGCAGTGCTTTCACCTGAAGGTGACACAGGGCAGATGGAGGAGGAGGTCCCAGGCCTGGCACTAGATCTGCTGGTGCCAGGTGCCATGGCCAGCTGAGGTGGAACAGGTGGATCCGATAGGACCGGCCTTCCCATACAAACTATGTTTTGGAGAGTTTAATAAAAATATGGGTTAGTAACAGTCAACAGCATTCCCAATTAGTTATAACAGCATGCAGAAGTATTCCCATTAACCCAACACACCAGATTCTCAACAGTTGAAAAGCAAGCATAACACATGCATATATAGAACAATAGTGGACATTACAACAGCATGCAGGTTTAATTGATGGCAACAGGCCACCAAATATTGTGGTATTTTAACAGGGCACATGCATAGAAATAAATGCAAATATTTATAAACCAATAGGACATATGTCCTAACAAATGTTTTGAGATTAGATATACTGATTGAGGTGTGGAATTGCATTTTTTTTATGCACATACAGGAGGGTGGAAAATGATAGCTCAATTAACAACTTATATATCCTTCTAGTTTTCTCTACATTCCTATTAACTGCAGTTATATGTCTCTTACATGTATTATTACACTACCCAATGTCCTTATATTGTGCAATTGGATTTTGCTAGATCATTCTATACATGAGCTGTATCTTACATACAAACTGTCCAAGATGCAGATGTTACTGCAACATATTTTGAGAGTTGCTCACACACACTACTGCTAAGATGGTACACTGACAGCTCTACGTTCATATAATCATCTAGATATGTTCAGGTGAAAGTATCAGTTATATGTTAAAAGCTCCCTACATTTCTGGCAACACACTGACATTTCTGGGGAACACAATACCAAGCTACTCATGTGCCAAATTAACCTGTACATGCTGGGCATGAACCAACAGTTGAGGGCTGTTAATATGCATAAATGCTACTGGCACTCCCTTCATCCACGTTATATGGGCCTACCCAAGTGTGGGTTGACACTGCTTAATACAACACTACTATTTGTAGAATGCAACAGTGCAACAACATATCAAAGAAAATGACACAGATGAACTCTAGGAATTATACATTTATTAAAGGATTATTACACCTTTATTTATTGGGTTAAACACTTTTTGAAGGCTCTCTCATTTATTTTATATAACAGTACATGCAGAATAATTACTAACCTACCTGATGACACAGCCTTTGCAGCCTATCTTCATGGGCTTGCTGGTTCATAGCCTGGACACCTGAAGCTGTGAAGTAAATGCAGTGATATTGAGACATACCTATCCATAGTATAGAAAAGCATAGCAATTCTTAACTACTTAATACAATGGCTACTTACTCAGTACTGGGGCATTAGGCATCGCACGGGATTCCTGGATCCACTGGTCCAGTAGATCCTCCCTACGTCGCTTCAGGTAAGAATAATGGAGCCTGACCTGCTCACCAGTCCGAGGAATACCAATGGCACTGGTGAGATCATGGGCAAGACTGTTCCAGGCCTCCATTTTATATTGGGTACCCTGGTACTGGCCCTGCAGGAGTCTTTCCTCATGATTGTGGACAAGGAGTCAAACCATTACTTTGGACTCCTCAATGCCCCAGTGTTGCACTCTAATTCGAGTGCCTTCTCCAAAACTGGCCATGCTGACTGCAGAAGGAAGCTGCAACCAGTTATAGCAAGTATTCCCACCTGTGGAGCTTAAATATGCCTCATTTCCTGTACTTATTTGTGATCGGCCACTTTTGGAAAAACTCAGCTGTAGGCACGCCTGCTTAGCTGATGTTGGCAATGTTTAAAATTCGTTTGATAGATATGTCTCTGTTGAAAGTGCATGTTTATGAAAATGCCGTCATGGCTTAGTGGTTAAGTACTATGACTATAGTGCACAGTATCCTGAATTCGAGCCCTGTCACTGTCTTTCATTTTCCTACTGGACAGACCTGACTGGTTAAGGTACAGTTAGTATGGCCATGTTTAATCGACTTTGCTCAACTTTGCCCGACTTTGCCTAACGTTGCTCAACATTGCTCGATGTTGGTCAACATTGCTTGATGTTGCTCAATGTTGCCCAACATTGCGTTGCTTAGTGCGGTGCGCAGTTACACACAAATACTTTGTGATTGTGCTGGTTAGAGCAGTGCACAGCTATGTGCAAAGACATTGCACTGGTAAACATGGTGCGCAGCTCCGCGCAATTGGATTTAAATATGCTCAATACTGGTAAAATGTGCTTAGCAGTACTTTATATTGCTTAAAATAGGGTACTCATGCCTCAGAATGCATAACCATTTCACCTTCATATATATATATATATATATATATATATATATATATATATATATATATATATATACATATATACATATATAATTCGTTCACTGCCACATTTAACATTTCAATGCTTTTCACAAAACTTATACATAAAAAATGTCAGGAAATATTTTTGTATACAGATTTCCAACAGAAAATGGAATGTAGTAGGACTTGAACCGGGAATGCTTCCTCTTTGCGCGAAGGCTCTAACCGCTACACTATTGCTATTTTGCTTAATTTGCGTATATTTTTCTGACTAACCTCTTCTGGTGTCTAAGCTGCTAACTGTAGCTAAGCAATGGGCAAACCCACGCAAACAAGTGCAAATACGGGCAGCTATATCGGATGAAATAAAAAATAAATAAATAAACTCTTTTTATTTTTAATTTTGTCAGTTGTTTAACATATGGGGGAGTGTAGTGTTACATTGTGCACATGTGAGCGGACTCGCTCATGTAACTCGAAATTGTGGCATTTCTTCATTGCTGGGGTGTGGATTTTTGGATTGCTCGGCAGTCTGACACACACCCTACACTCGTCCACACTCCATGTAAGCTTTAGAGTTGAGGCAGTGTACCCTCATTAATATGCATGGCGCACTGCCATCATATTCTTAGACTGGCGCTTCCATGTAAGACTATTCTAGTCTTACACGGAAGATTAGTAAATCCGGGGGAAAGTCATGCAGTCAGAATGTACAATTGTGGGTAGCAACTGCAAAAACTACAGAAAACATGGTTTCTGCTTTGTCACTCAGGAAGAGACAAACATTTTTCAGAAACAATGGACAAGGTTTGAATAGAAAGAAAAAAGACATTTTATTTTAATTTACTTTTCTTTAGCAGTTTAGTCCTGGTAGGCATGGGCCTATTTTCAGGTGACACTTGAGGCAACATTCATGCAGGTGATATGACTGGCATGATCTATGACAAGAAAAAATGGGAATGAAGAAACTGTAAATAGGTGCTAAATTGCTTCCGGCCTCTTAAATACGCATATGCGATATTACAGAGAGAAGAAATAACTGATATGAGTTTCCTTACATTTGAGTGTAGACATGGTACATTAAAACTGGATACTCTTTGTTATAGGGTAAGGAAAAACATGATTTTGATATGTGGCAATGCACCTTTAAGCACCGATCAGCATAACTCACTAGCATTCAGCACTTCCAGAAGTTATTCATCACAGTCCAGTCATTGTTCAAAATGGCTGAAAGGCTTGTTTAGAATGTTTATTATGCAGAACAATATAAGGCTGGGAACTGATGTGCTGTAGATTCACAAATACATAAAAATTTAATTAATCCAGTCTCTGAGATAAGGGCTGATAAATTTGTTAATATGATTTAATGCATTTATTCTATTGATTTGTTTCTTTTTTAGGTAGACAAATTATGAATCATATGCAAAACAGTGTCATATCAATTGTGCTAAAATAGTTTATTGCCCTGTCACGGGGATTGTAATTTCTACTGGCCTTTCAAGACTTGGTTTTGAAGCCAGCATGAACAAGAATGTCTGTATGTAAGTATAAACTATTTTGTAGTATTTGAAGTGCCGTAATTTTATTCTGAAATCAGGGAAAAGGAGAACTTGCTGACATCCTTCCCAGCAAAAGGCCCATTGTTAACAGTGCTTGGCGGGTGTGTAACAAAACCTTATTTAGAGCATCCAAACCCTGTTAAAAAAAGGTCTCATGCTAGGGTATAAGAACAGACAGTGCCAGCCAGTAAGCAACAGTGGTAGAAAGTAAGCCAGATTTTAAAATCTGGTAGTACTTTACTCTAAACACAACCACGCTCAGGAGCCAGGTAACTGCAAAAAGTATTTGATGTCTTCTGATACCTCGGCTATACAAGCCTTCACAGGAATACATTCATGACATTCAACAGTATTCTTGCCGTCAGGTATAGCTAGTGAAAAATCTTTCAGGTGATATAATAAATGGTGTAAAATATGTGGCAACAGATAGATTTAACTGTGTATTTTGTGGGGTTATATATATATTGCGGGTTGTGGCTGTACACCACCTAAATGGTATATTGGTCAAACAAAACGGAAAATAAAAATACGGATTCTTGAGCACCTAGGTGATGTGAAACTGTAGGTTGGATAACCCTATTTCGGAACATTTCAATACAATTCATGGGGGATTGATTGAGTCATTTTATTTTTGTGTGTTAGCTAAACCTGACGGCAAGAATACTGGAAATTTTTCTCAACAGCTTTTGAATTTAGAAAGCAGATTTATATTGAATTTTGGCACACTTGCCCCTAGAGGCTTGAATTTGGAAATGAATCTTACTTTCTAGTTCTAACCATTTGACTATGGACGCTATCATGGTTCTTTAAAAACAAACCAACCAGATAAAAAAGATGGTCCAGTACAAACTCCAACAAGAGTTAAAAACAATTTTGAATATTCTTAATTGATTCATTATTTAATTGATGCTCTTATAAAATATACTGCTGAATGTCATGAATTCATTCCTGTGAAAGCTTGTATAGCCGAGGTACCAGAAAACATTAAATATTTTTTGCAGTTGCCTCACTCCTGAGCGTGGTTGTGTTTTTTGTACTACTCATGGGTTTTGGATAGTACTTTAGTCTACCAGACTTATAATCAGAAACCATTGCAGGACCAAGTCTCAAATTGCTTTAAAATCTACTAATTCTACAGAAGAATTATTTGTTTCTGCCTTTTCTCTCTTTCTAGTGTTAAATGTTTTATTTACTTTCAAATATATAGATATATATATATATATATATATATATATATATATATATAGATATATGGAAAATAAAACCTGATTCTACAATCTGACAGTATTATAAATGGAACATTTGGAAATAAGTACAGTTGTTTTGAATGAATGCTGTGGCATAAAATGTAATTTCCATTAAGACCACATGTTCTTTCTATACTCAAGAGTCCAAATTCAGGATTTACCAGTATTTTTGTAAGAACATAGAAATTCAAATTACTTTAATATTGTCCTTACAGATGTTTATGTTACCCCAGGCTTTGCTGTTTAACTTTAAAGGTAAATTAGTGTTTTCATGTCTGTCACAAGTACTTCAAATAAGAGAACTCCCTGCTGTGCATGCTTGTGCTTGTGTGTATATGTGTGCCAGTGTGTCAAAGAGAATACATTTTAACTCAGTTCTACCATGCTTGCTTTATTCACTTCTTTATTACTTTCTGATAGGGGGCACCATGTTTAATTAGCTGTAATTAATATATGCTATTGGAAACACTCCATATAACTGAACATTTGTAATCTCAAATGTGATTAACACCAGCTGAGGTGATCAAAACTAATTTCATCACTTCTGCTGGTATTAAGTCTGTACAAGATTGTGCACAGTAGGGATCTGGGAATTTGCCCTTTTGCCAATGTAAAGTGATCCTGGAGTTTATATATATATATATATATATATATATATATATATATATATATATATAATCAGCAGAGGGTGTGTGTGTGTGGGGGGGTGCAGCCATGTACATGGGTTGTGCAGGAAGGCTTGCTCCCCTGCAAACAACATGTGTTTTTTTTTCAGTGTTTCTGATTTTTGATCTTTTGGGAACGATCGTTAGCTATTCAAGATTTGTGCACTTCCATGCTTAGAAGTGCATCCATGCTGTCTACTTAACCTATTTATTTTACCTTATGCTGCTTATGTAAAGCTTCCTGAGAGAGCTGAATGTCTTTCTCTGATGAAGTCTTAGCTTAAATATGCACACAGTGTTGTGGATTGTTGCAGAAATCATACTTAATGTTTGCAATAAGTCAGTCAGAGGTCTATTTCCTTAACAAGTGCCCTGGACTGACATAATTCTTTGTATTATGTGACATATTCACCTCACAATTATTGCTGAGTGACATAATATAATAACAATTTCAGCGTTAAAGGTTGTTGTTGGGGGCCACATGTGTACTGTACCCTTTTATGCATCATTTCCAAACTGAAATAACAGTTAAGTTCAGAGAAAGGTACTTACCAGCATTCCTGAGTTTTTTGTTTTGTAACACAGACAGCACCACTAGTATGTTCCCAAAGATGTCCATGGTGGTTGTGAAGATCATCACAGTGGCCAGCACAATTGTTAAACTTTCAGAGATCTCAGAAAATGGAAAAGCTGTCTGACTTTGATCAATCAAACTGTTGCCAGCACTGCTTATATTAATAACTAATATACTCATGGAAATATTTAATGAACAATCATTAAAATATAAAACAGGAAGTAATCCTTTTTTGGAATCAGTGTGAGAAATGGTAAGTGTGGATCACACTGCCCATAAGGTGCTCCTTGATTTATATTTCATTTTCAAATCTCATACTGGTTAAATTTAAAGATATGAATGACAGTGTCTGAATTAGGGATGAAATCAAACAATAATTAAACAACATACTATTATATTGGAAATGTTAATATAAGTTGTTATCGTAGAGTTATTTTTTTATTCAAGCACCAGTTCAGAAAGGATTTATTTCTGTCCTCAGAGAGCTTGCAGATGCACAACCTATTTACAGCTTTCAGCATGCACCTAGTCATCTGGTGAGCTCTGACTTTGTTGTGCCCCTTAAATAATCACCGAAGCTCCTCCTTTCCAGCTTGAGTTATTTTCAAGTACAAATCACAGACAAAAAATAATAACACTAATTGATTCCATTTTCCAAGTTATAGCATGGCTCATTGTGGTTTCTCTTATATAGCATTTATAGCAGCATTCATTTTTAATTACATAATATTTTTCTGTTTAACCATACATATATAATATATATGTTTATATAGAGAGACATTCTAAGAAGGACTCAGTAAAACAAATAACTTAAAAATAACATGTCAAATGTTTTTTTTCTTTCTGTATCAATTATGTCTTCTTAAAGGAAATATAGGCAAGCAATAATGCATTTATTGTAGAAATAACACACATCCATGGGAGTTCTGAGGCCTATCCCTGACAAAATTACTCCAAACATGTTTAGTATATTCTACTTCATATTAGAGCTGTTCATATTTAAAGTGAAACTGTAAAGTGCTGTATATTTTTAAAAGAATGTCCAGTCATGGGTAGAGAAGGTTTTGGGACTGCACATTCGAATGGGATCTTAATGTTTATATGCATATCTCCTCTGAACATTTGTATGCATTCATCTCAAAGACATTGCTCCCGTCAGTTAATGCAAAAGTACAAACTTGTTTTTACACAGTGGAAATGGACAGCATATGAGGCTCTCTGGTAAAATTCAGATTTCTTCTTGGCTGAACTATAAAGGAAACAGATTTTTTTCTTTCAGTTTCCAAAATGATGTATAACTATAGTAGTGAACTTTAGTGAAATAATAATTTTATTATTATCCTTGATTCAAGGATTAAAGAATCATTAAAGAAATGTTCACTGAACATTTCATTAGAATTATGATTTTGTATTTTAGTGTTGTTGTTTGTCTTTTTGGCTTTTCCCGGTTAGGGGTCGCCACAGCGGAACTGTAAGTGTTATAAACAATAATGATTACTTTCCCTGATGTATAAAGTTGGTATATTAAATATCTTGTAAGGCTTTAGATGAATTACAAAACTTGTAATTGGTAAGGTAAAGTTTGTTAATATAACATGAGAGTCTGTGAAACTCTGGGATTTGTGTACTGTTTGGAATTATGACTTAAAAAATTCATGATGTAAATGTCCATAATGATCCATGGTGTATTTGGTTGTGATAGAGAACAAAGATATAAATGTAACATCATACATTGATAATCCAAATTTCATAATTTCCCAAGACTCTTCAGTTTAATTTCTCCAAGTCTTTTCAGTTTCTAACACCATGACAGGAACCCCATTCCTTAATCAATGTATGATTAAAGTTCATGAAATTAGTATTGTTTCAATCTTTGATGTTAAGTTCTTTTCACAGTACCCACAATATGCCAAGAATGTAAATTCATTTCTTTGAGACTGATTGCTTCTACTACTATTGGAGCTGTCTGAGTATCCTTTCTCCACAATGCCCTTGTTTCTGCCTGCAAATCCTGGTATTTTATGATTTTGTATTTCTCTGTGCATAAGATATTGTAATCACTGGGTGTTACAATTTCAATGATCTGTTCTGCTTTTGTCTTCTTTTTATGGACTACTATATCTGTTCTCCCATCTATTTTTTTTAACTGTTGGTAATGGGTGATCCCTTGCAATATAAATTCATCATTCTCCATAATGTTTTGTGGTTCATGTTTCCAATGCTTCTCAGCTACTTCAATATTGTAATGGTTGCACAATCCCCACTGCAACTACTGGCACATTATTATGCCTTTCAGCATACAGGGCCCTCTGCCATTAGTGTATCACACCCAGCAATAAGATGCGTGACTGTTACCAGTTCTGCTTTACAGAGCCTGCTTTTGACAGTTTCTCCTCCATGCTCATGTTCTTAGTCTGCCATCCTGGGCCATCAGTATTAATCTTTCATCTTTTGCTTTAAACGCACTTCAACTTAACCATTCCTGCATTAGATCCTGATCAACATGAAGATGGTGCAAGAGTTTTCTGTACTTGCAACTATATTTATGCATTTTCCACATTTCTTACCTTCTCATCTCATCCTTCTCCTTATATTATTTATTTCGTTTTTTGGCACATTGAGTTGCTCCCTGATTTTTATTTACTTATGGTTTGGTTTGCACTCCCACTTGACATCAATATGATTCTCTTAAACTAAGCAAAGCAGTCAACTTAGACATTTTCTCTTCATATCTCAAAACTTTCACTATGTTTGGATCTGGTAAGGTCAACAGATATGTATGCATTCCTAATATTGCATACCTGTAGATGTAATCAATTTTGAGGAGGCACATACCTCCTTTAGAAAAGATGAATATATAATCTTGGTGTACACTGATTTTTATATATCATTTGATAAGCGTGATGCGTTTTTCTTATTTTCCTGTCCAACTGGTCCAACACCTTTTGAGGCTAGTCACTTACCCCAAAACTGCAAGTTAGAATAGGAAGCGCAAATTGGTTTATAGGTTGAACTTTATTCCTAGATGTCAGGGCTGTTTTCAGTATTAATTTTAGCAATCTAAAATATTCCTTACTGAGCTTTGTTTGCATTTATTCCTGTTTTATTGACTCCTGTTAGGAAAAGCATATTGTATTAAGATACTGCACCCAGCCTCTATGGCAGACAAAAATAAAACTTCTAGACATTAATTAACAGAAGTGTGAGACATATGTTTTGATTGGTAAAAGGAACTATATAACATATGAATTTTATTGAATCAATGCTGTTTTTTTTAAACTGAATGAATGTAATGTAATGTAGAGCTGGCAAGTTTTAAGCATAATTTACACTACTTTGTTGGTTAATATAAGTCAGAATGCAAAAATTATTTTGAATTACCATCTTTCCTAATCCAACTAAATTATAAGATGCAACATGTGAATTACCGAGTATCTCACCAGCAAGTCCAAACTGGAGATGGCAAATTCAAAACAAGAGATGAAAGGTTAATATTGGTGACCCAAGACAGTGGGCTACATACAAACTGGTTTACAAAGTCCATTGCACATGTGAGAGAAACAGAGAAACGTAGGTTTTGTTAAACCAAATTGTAAGCAATTGCATACCTCATTGCTGGTTGTGACATACTAATGGCAGAAAGACTGTATACTGAAAGGCATAACAATGTGGCAAGACTGTTGCACTGGGGATTGCACAAACATAATGGTAGTGACGTGACTAAAAAACACTGGAAACTTGAGCCACAAAGCATCATAGAGAATGTTGAAGTTTACATGACATGGGATCACCCATTATCAGCAGTTCAAAAGATAGATGGTAAAAAAATGGATATAGTGGTCCATTTAAAGAAGACAAAAGTAGCATTAATCATTGAAATCACCACACCCAGTGACTACAGTGTCTTGCATACAGAGAGACACAAAGTCATAAAATATCTGGATCTGCAGGCAGAAATGAGAGCAATGTGGAAGAAAGATACCCAGACAGATCCAATAGTAGTAGGAGCAACAGGTCTTATAAAAAGGAAACTACAATCATACCTAGATATATTACCAATACATGTAACCCCATATGAATTGCAGAAGGAGTCATTACTGGGTACATTGTGGGTACTGTGAAGAGCACTTTTGGCTGACATCAAAGATTAAAACAATACTAATTTCATGAACTTTAATCATACTTTGGCTTAGGAATGGAGTCCATTCCACTCATATTAGAAACCCAAAAGACTTGGAGAAATTAAAAAAGGGAAAAATCAGGACTCAGAGTTTATAACAAAAGTTACAAACCGCAAATAATCCTAAAAATAAAGTCAATGGATGTATGACTTTCTTCCAAAACACAAACTTTTTTTTAATAATGTAACCCTATATATATACCCATACTGTATATATTATAATTTCCTTATCCCCCATGCAGAACATCAAAATACTGCAAATATATTGAAGCTAAAGCAAATTCAGCTAATTGTAATGCACTATTCCCATTCAGAACAAAGTGACTTTAATGAAATAAATGTACCTTGGGTATTATTGGAAGCATTTTCCAAAATTACCAAAATTTACTGCAAGTATTTTAATTGAGCAGCCAGGATTTATTTTTTTCAGACAATACACACACACACACACACACACACACACACACACACACACACACACACACACACACACATGCATACAGATAAATATATATATATATATATATATATATATATATGGTTCCCATTCAGAAGCCTGAAACATCATAAGCCTGAAAATCAAAATCCTGAAACCAAAAGCCTGAAAATTCAGAATCCTGAAAACTCAAAATCCTGAAAGCCCAAAATCCTGAAAGACCAAAATCCTGAAACTCAAAATCCTGAAAACACAAATAATGCTAATATGTCACTATAAAGACACTAATATCTACCAACTGACCCTGACCCTAACCCTAACCCTAAGGTCATCGTGACACTCACCTGACCAGCCCTAAACCTAACTCACTTAAACCGCCCCTAACCCCAATATTTGTCACTATTGCATACATGCCTAACCTAACTCACTTAAACCGCCCTAACCCTAAAATAAAACCAACTGCACATGACCTAACACCACAGGGCTAACAATAGCAAAGCCACAATGACATCAGTATGTCTATTTTGTGTTTTCAGGATTTTGAGTTTCAGGATTTTGGTCTTTCAGGATTTTGGGCTTTCAGGATTTTGAGTTTTCAGGATTCTGAATTTTCAGGCTTTTGGTTTCAGGATTTTGATTTTCAGGCTTATGATGTTTCAGGCTTCTGAATGGGAACTATATATATATATATATATATATATATATATATATATATATATATATATATATATATTAAACAGCTGTGTAGCTAGTATGTGATATATGTGCTTATCAGTATTTTCATTTCTGTATATTGCTGTGTGTGTGTGTGTGTGTGTGTGTGTGTGTGTGTGTGTGTGTGTGTGTGTGTGTGTGTGTGTGTGTGTGTGTGTGCGCGAGTGTATGTGCGTGCATGTGTGTGTATTTAGTAATGTGCTGGCATGTGTGTGTGCATCTGTGTGTGTCAGTATGTGCTGATATATATATCTTAATATCTCTCTTCTCTCTCTTTCTCTGTCTCTGCAACCCTTGGAGTAGATATGACTTCCTGTCATTATTGTAGTATGAATAAACAATATCAGTGATGGAGATTTTATATAGATAGATAGATAGATAGATAGATAGACAGACAGAGACGGACAGAGGTAGACTTTAGCTTTCTTCATCTCATTTCCTTATAAGATTGAGCTGGACAACATCTAGACTTTTATCTTAATTTAACCATTCAGTTGTCCTTAATACCGTTGCTTCCCTGCCTTTTAATTTGCAAGCTTTGTAGTGTCTGTCACTGGTATATTACTCCTCTCTCCCTTAAGTACTATTGTTTTATATATTCATTAGAAGCTCATTTGAGATGCAGTGTCTGCAATCATTTTGCTTAAGCAGATAACTGGCTTTCATTTGTAATGCTGATTAGTAGAAAGCTTACAGTATTACAGAGACAAACTATGCTTGTTCTGTTTATTGCCTCACTATGCAGTTATGGGCAAGTCTCTTTTTTTTCTGTTGAGCTAGGTTTTCTTACCGTGCCTTCTTCTTTTTTTTTTTTTTTCTAAAAACATTTTTATAAAATTTTGTTCATGCACTGCCATAGCATAGAACAAACTGGTCAAAGAATAAATAATTGATACAGTGGAAGTGAATAAAAGAGAAGTTTTTCAGCAAGCAAACAACACCATTTTAGAGAATAACATTGACATTAATTAATTTATGTTTAATTTTATTGGTCTTAACTGAGCTTGCCAATGCACCCATTCAACCCAAAATACAAGCCATAAGGACAAAGGTAAATATATCTATCTCATTTGCCCTTGTTTCCCCCCTTTCCTGTAACTAGTTTAGTCCAGATACAGATTCTTAGTTTTAGCACTTGAATTTGCTTATTCATGATCAGCACTTGTTCAGAACTTGTAAGCACTAAATAACCAACTAATTACTACAGCACTCAACCTTCCTCATTACCTAGGGGAAAACAGTTTCTGTACTTACTTTCCGCACTTGCTTAGAGGAAAAACAGCTCTTGTACTCACTTTCCTCACTTATCTAGAGGAAAATAGTTTTTTATTCAGGCATGTCCAAGGGTCAGCTCCCAGTGTTCTCTCCTGTCTATCTGATGAATCTGGGCATCTTGGGGCAATGTAGAAATTGCCTTATGTACATTGACAACCCTCTTCTCCTACCATCCAACACTACAACCTGTGAGAGATGCACTTATCTAGCCAAACTGGAGGCAAAGCTCTCTCCAATCAAGACTGAACTTGACAGTAAGGAGGAGAAGGTAATCACTTGCACCACACCACACTCATCACATAGTCTCACTAAAGCTACACCACCAAAATCCACACATAGAAACACAAAAACATTCGCGGAGGCTCTCAATAATAATCTGCTCAAGCATCAGAGGCCTCCAAAGCAGAAATGCAAGCAACCTTTACCCCCCAACACAACCCAAATGACACACAGCCTGCAGACTCAGTGTGCCACTCAACCACAGCCAATAAGGCAAAACAATGTACCCAACACACTAGTCATAGGTGACTCTATAGTCAGGCACACTGATGTCCCACTCACCAGGCTAAACAAGGAGACGGTTACTGTCAGTATCTGCCATATAACCCATGCACTCAGGTCATTCCACAACAAATACAAATATGACTCTGTCATTGTCCATGTTGGTGTGAACGACCTGAGGCGTACCTCCCTGGACTACATGAAAAGAGACATGGAAGAGCTCTCCGATCTTGTAGCCAAGGCAGGTATGACCCTAGCTCTGAGTAGCATTCTGCCATCATCCAGAATGATGCCACAGTACAAGGACAAAATGATTGACTTCAACAATTGGCTAAGCTACTGGTGCCATTCTAAAGGGATCCAGTATCTGTCTGCCTTGGATGACATGGTCAACAGACCACGATGCTTTGCCAGAGATGGCCTGCACCTGTCACCCCTGGGATTCCGGATACTGGCTAAGGTTCTTGCCGCCCCTATAGTGCCTTTTTTAGGCAAGGTTCAAATGACAAATTCACCACCATAACAGTAACAGGCAAGCAAAAACTGAGGGTGATGCTACACAATGCTAGAAGTCTAAATCTCAAAATGCATTCACTCGAGGCACTCCTTAAAATGGAGAACATTGATATCTGTGCAGTGACTGAGACCTGGTTCAAGGCTCCAGAGAGCACCCCTGCACAACCAGGCTATAACTCATACCACACTTTTCAGCCATGTAACCTGGACCGGAACACCAAAGGCAGAGGTGTGTCCATATTCATTAAGGATATTCACACCTCCAGGCTAGTTGCTCAGCATAATGCAGCTGAGGATATCCAAATACAACTAACTCTGGGCAAAACTGCAATCCAAATTGTAGCTTGCTACAGATCACCTACCTTGCCCCAGGATTCCCACTCTTCTTTTCTTGATGTACTGGAAATTATTAGGGTTCAACCAAACACCCTAATAATGGGCGGTTTCAACTACCCCACCATTAACTGGGAAAACTACTCATGTACCAACTCCTTTACCCAACGCTTTCTGGAATTCATAAACTCCAATGCCCTGGATCAACTTATCTACACCCCCAACAGGGACAACAGTATCCTCAATCTAGTCATTACCAACATGAGTGACCGGTGTTCCACACCTGAAGTTAACCCCTCATTGGTCCGATCCAACCATAAGCTAATTACCCTAGATATCAACGACCTGCCCCCACCCCCATTAAGGAAACCATGCTAAAAAATTTCTCCAAAGCCAACTTCATGCTTCTTAAGACAGAAGTGGTGAACTTCATGACACCCATGCAGATGGACAATAAAGTTAAGACTACTGAATCCTACACAATTGCACTTTATAAGCACTTACATGAGTGCATGGGCCGTGCTATCCCAAACAGAACCAAGATGCTATCCTCAAAAAAAGGAAGCAAATCTGGTGGTCCCTTGCCATAATCAAACTGTACAACAGAAGGAAGAAACTGTTGCAAAAGTGAGAAAAATCCCATGAGTGGAGGAGCTCCCTGGTCAGCCTCAGTAAGAAGCTTTGATCCCTGATAAAAATCCTCCAAGGCTAGTTACGAAAACAAAATCACCACTGATTCTAAAGACAACCACAAAGCATTCTATAGCTATGTCAAGAATCTCAATGGCAACACTCAGATCTGTTCTGAGTTACAGCACAATGGCACTAAATATACAGACCCAACAGATATTGCCAACATCCTGGCAGATAGGTTCAGTGTTAACTTTATCCCACTCTCACCCCCTAAAGAGCCCATCTCTATACTGGAAGAATGCAGAGTTCCTATAATCACGGCTGCACAGGTAAAAACCACACTCTCCAAAGCCAAGAACACAGCATCCATGGGACCAGACAACATCCCCGTCTGAGTTTTACATGAACTACAGAACGAACTGGCACCCCACCTAAGTACCATGTTCAGTCATAGCCTCACCTCAGGCTTTGTGCCTGCTGAATGGCGCACAATGACGATTATCCCACTCCACAAGGGGGGTAGCCACCACGGACCGCCCATTAGCTTGAGCCATGGAATGTATCATCATGGAACTTATAAACAAAGACATTGGTAATCTCCAAACTCTGGACCCCACCCAATTCAGGTTTGTAAAAGGCAGATCATGTCTCCTAAACCTGATAGACTTTTTTGAAGGAGTCACCAAAGCCGGAGACAAGGGTAAGGTTGTTCACACAGCTTATCTAGATCTTGCCAAGGCTTTCGACATCATCCCCCACTCTGGAATTATAGATAAACTCACTAAACTAGGTATAAATCCCTATGTCACAATATGGGTTGCCAACTGGCTCACTGACAGAACCCACACTGTGAAAGTAGCAGACTCCAAATCCAACTTCAGACCAGTGACAAGTGGAGTACCACAGGGTTCAGTCCTGGGTCCCCTCCTGTTTGGTATCTACTTCTCTGAAGTATAGGCTAACACAGAAGGTCTTTGGCTAATGAAATTCACAGATGACTGCAAACTAGGAGCCATAATCAGAACTCCTAATAATATGGACATCCTACAAAAGGGCCTCACTGAAACAAATGCCTGGTGTCAAAGTCATTGCCTCAAGCTCAATGCCAAAAAGTGCATTGTCAGCCCCTTTGCTAAAAACTCTGTACCCATGAACTAAACATAGGTGGTAGTATACTTAACACCGAAAGTGTGATAAGAGACCTTGGGACACAGGTGGACAGTAGTCTCTCCTTTGATAATCGCATCGCCACAGTAGTCAGGAAATCCTTCTACCTGGCACTCCTCATCACAAAAGGTTTCTCATCCAGAAAAAAAGAGGTCATTGTTCCCCTCTACTCATCACTCATTAGACCCATTATAGAGTAGAACGCCCCTTTTGGTATGTACCTCAAAAGACATCTACAACAACTGGAAAGGCTGCAGAAATACCTCACAATGAGGATTACCGGTCTCAAACAGATGCCCTACGCAGATCGTCTCAAAAAACTCCAGCTTTACTCCATCACATATCGCCTACTCAGATGTGATCTCTGCCTAACATACAAAGCTATGTCAAACCCAGAGCTGTTGGACATGCTCCACTTAAAGAAATCTCAATCCCTCCGAGCTACACGCTCTAGGGACAAACCTTGTCACCACAATAAACAGAACATGCTGGAGGGATAGATTCCTGTCCCAGAGACTTCCCATACTCTGGAATAAACTACCTATCTATATAAAACAAAGCTCCTCATTAGCACTCTTCAAGAAAAATCTTGATGATTGGATGGGAAATAGGAAATTCACCCCAGAGATCAACTCTGTGGCTCTGCTCGACAGTGGCACAAGAAAATAATTTTCTTGGGTGGCAAAAGCCAGGGTACCTTTTTGGCTGGGCTTGTATAGGCCCCAGAGCTGATAGCCTAGTACCTGCCTATGAACCTATGAACCTATACTGCTAAATATCATGCAATCCTACTTTGGAACTAGAAGTCTGGTTTATCTGGATGCTGTTTCAGGTTGCCCTTCTTTTTATGTTGGCAAAACTAAGAGGACTTTTAGAAAACTGATATATGAACATTTTTATGATATCCATAAGGCAGATATAAATAATGCATTATATAAACATTCCCTCAGTTGCCCCTCATTCATCACCTTCTTTTGGCTGTTTCCATTAGGGGTCACCACAGTGGATCATCTGTTTCCATTTCTTCCTGTTCTCTTCATTTTGCTCTGTCACACCAACCACCTTCATGTCCTCTCTCACCATATACATAAACCTTATCTTAGGCCTTCCTCTTTTCCTGTTACCTGGTAGCTTCATCCTTAGTATCTTTTTCCCAATATACTCAGCATCCCTCCTCAGCACATATCCAAACCAACATAATCTTGCCTCTCTGGCTTTGTCTCCAAATCTTCCAACCTGGGCTGACCCTCTAATATACTTATTCCTAATCATGTCCACCCTTGTCACACCCAGTGCAAATCTTAACATATTTAACTCTGCCACATCCAGCTGTAACTCCTGCCTTTTTATCAATTTCACTGTCTCCAACCATTATAACATAGCTGGTCTCACTACCCTCTTGTAGACCTTTCCTTTCACTCTTACTGGTACTCGTCTGTCACAAATCACTCCTGACGCTCTTCTCCACCCACCCCATCCTGCCTGTACTCTCTTCTTCACCTCTCTTCCACACTCACCATTACTCTTAACTGTTGATCCCAAGTACTTAAACTCATCCACCCTTGCCACCTCTACTCCCTTCATCCTCATCATTCCTATATCCTCCCTCTCATTCACACACATATATTCTGTCTTAGTCCTGCTGACCTTCATTCCTCTTCTCTCTAGAGCATATCTCCATCTCTCCAGCATCTCCTCCACCTGTTCCCTACTCTCACTACAGATCACAATGTCATCTGCAAACATCATAGTCCACAGGGATTCCTGTCTGATCTCGTCTGTCAATCTGTCCATCACCATAGCAAATAAGAAAAGGCTCAGAGCTGATCCTTGATGTAATCCCACCTCCACCTTAATTAAACACATCCGTCACTCCCATTGGCAGACCTCACCGCTGTCATACTACCCTCGTACATATCCTGTACCACTCTTACATACTTTGATGACACTCCCGACTTCCTCATACAATACCACAACTCCTCTCTAGGCACCTTGTCATATGCTTTCTCTAAATCTACAAAAACACAGTGCCACTCTTTCTGATCTTCTCTGTACTTCTCCATCAACACTCTCAGAGCAAACATTGTGTCAGTTTCCCCTCATTAAGGGTTTTAAATTTTAGATTTTGAAAAAGATTATCCCAGATCCTAGAGGGGACATCTGGAAAACTGCAGGAGAATATAAAGAACTGCTTTGGCAACTTAAACTGCAGGCCACTGTTAAGCCTGGAGTTAATGAGTTTGTGTCAATCATTCCTGAGTTGAAGCATAGGGCAACTAAACTATAGTTATATATAGTATGCTCATTAACTTGCTCTTTGGTACAGTAAACTGTAGTAGTTATATATTTTTCTACTCTTGGTTGATGTAGTTCATGGTCTAGTTTATTTTTTTTTAATTTTTAAGAATAATTAATGAATTGAGATTGGATGGTATTTAAATAATAGGTGACAATGCATCATGTATTCTGATAAAGTCTGGGCACATTTAGGAGGGTCAAAATACCTCAATCTTATGATCTGAAGTTTGTGTAAAGGTGTTCCTTTGTCATGTATGGGTTGCGCAATAAAGTTTTACTTGAATTATTTCTATCTGGTGTCTGTATCCTTCAAGTTCCCAAGATCATGCATCTTTTGGTAAAACTGCCCTCAGAATTCAATAAAGTCTCTGTAGGCTCCGTGTAGAGCCTACACAGAATGTATCCAGGTACAAGATTTTTCCCTGGCAGCATGCCATGCATATCAATCATGAGGTGGAACTAAGGGAGGTCTGAACAACTTAGATATTGAATCTGTGTAACACTGATGGCACATCCATATACCTATCAGCCCGTTAACCTGACTAAAAGGGGTTCAAGACAATTTATTTTACTAATTTGGATTTATTTTAATTTTTTTTTTTACTTTACGTGCTTGTTTGTGTGATGTGGTGAATTATTTAGCTATGCTCACCCATACATCAGATATGTGCCAGGCATCTAAAAATAGAAACCGGATGCATTCAGTTTTTATTTTTATTATTTTTATGTGCTTGTTTGCTTGATGTGGTGCATTATTTAGCTATGCTTAGCTCTGCACACACATGAATGAGACATATGCCAAACATCTAAATATAGAAACCGGATGCTTTCAATTGACTTAGCTGCACCATGCTTACCACCGCCCAAACCCGTAATTTATAGATATACAAGCTGAATTGATGCAAAACTGGTATGTAAAATGGTTTCCTTCTCTTACCACAACTACAGAAGAGTAGGCTTGCAACATGTGGTCCCATGCAAGATGTTTGGCCTGGATGAAGCAAGTACGTGGTGTGTACGAAAATCAATAAAGTAATAAATGAATGCATAACTTAATAATAAAGTAAAATAAATACAGATATTGCAGTCTTAACAATCATGTATGAAGTAGCTGTGACATCACAAACTTTCATTAATGTGTCAGTGTATATCTGAATTGGTAAAGCAAGTACGTATGCAGTGCTGTGTAGTATAGCTTCTAACCATGAGTAAATGTTGTGGTCTGCTCATTGTCAGAAATATGCTACAGATTGCAGTCAATAACTGAGTAGGGTAAACATGTAAGTTAACAGAAGTCTTACACAGCTATCCATGTGTATGCATGCAAGATGTGAAACAACATGAATTAAAGCATAAAAGGAGACAGTGCTCTGATAATTTATTTCAAATAAAATGTTCAGTATTACTGTAGTCACTGCTTGTGGGTTCTAATCCCACACCAGTCAACTGAGAAATTGTGCTGTTTCCATTACTGTTTTTGCATTTCGTCAATAAAACCTAACCATGTTTGCATGTGAAGTGCACACACAAAAACCTGTGCCATGACTGTCCAACTGTCAAGTGTAATTATTGTACATGGACAAACCTCTCAACTGTAATGAATATTGCCCCATATGTCTGGTCTGTTTGGTATACGATCTTATTTTACTGGCCAGTCTCTGCCACATTAGGGAGGATCAATGTCAGAAAAAATGTCAGTCCTCTGAATTGCAGATATTAGACATCTCTCAAAATGCATTTTAATGGCAAACCTGTTATCTGAACATCTTGTTACTATTGTGAGAGCACACTATGTAAGAATGTTCCCTGTTGTTGTGCCCTTACATCACCATTATGTATGGCTTGGCCCATAATCTCCTGTGCTGAAAGGTTGAGAGGTATTTGTGTGGAATATCATATATCTAATATTAGCAACATTGAATGATTGCTGGAAGCAGTATGATTTGAACTATAGTGTGTGTGTAAGGAACATAATAGAATTTCAAATAAAAACATCATAGCAGTCAGTGTGTTATAAGTAAAATTTAACATATCTAAAAGTAGTTATTTGTAGTATGTTTAGTTATAGTATCTGTTAATTACTAATGTTCTCCTTTCTTCTCTCACCCCATCCATTTTCTTCTATTTATTTAATCAGCATATTTACTGTTATCATTTGTTGTCATATTATTTGTTATTACCTCTTATGTTGTCCTTATGTATAATTTAATATTGCTTTGGTGTTAAATAAACTTTAATTTACATTATTTATCATTGTGGTCCTCATTATATTATTTTACAATTTGTTTCCATTAATCATTATTGTTTTTTTTTTATCTTAATTACATTTGTTTGGGTTACATTTATTTTTCCATTATGTTCTGTTTTATTTACCACACTGCAAGCAGGCAGATCAGTTCCTTGACTCCCCAGCTAAAGCACCATGGCCCAGCACATCTGGGCAGCAGCCTGGTGGCACCCCCTGCTCCTTCTACACTAGCTACTCTTTCAGGTAGTTCCAGCCCTCTGTGAGTGGAGGCATCAGGAATGCCTATGACACCTGTGAACAAACACCAGGCATGGTGTGTAGGCTTGTGCATCAGACTGTTGGCGCACACCTAACCCAGATGGAGAGCATGCTATCCATCCTGGTGGGGCAGTCTGTCCTCAGGCACTGGCATCAGCCACTACCTCCACAGGAGCAGAGGAGGTGCAGTGGTGACAGTCCCATGGGTGAGGACTTGAGTAACACTGTTACCGTATCTGACATCTATGGGACTTGGATTCTCCAATCCCCTCCGCAATCAAGGTGTTCACCCCTTCTTGTGTCCCTCATCAACCCTCTCTGCTGTTTTCTATGTCTTGTCTGTCTGCAAATGCTTCCTCACCTTCCCAACTTACCTTTCCCACACATACCTATGTCCCTTTCCCAACATTTCACTCTCTCCTTAAAACAAAATAAAATAAACAAAGGGCACCTGTCCTCCCAATTTTTTTTCCTACACATAGCTCTCCATTTCACACACATGTCCACTGAACACACTTATTTTGGTCCAATTGGCTTGCCAATGCACTTATGTTGTCATCACCCCTTTCTCTGGGGGTGCTGGTCCAAATTCAGCTAAAAATCTTTGTAAATGCACAGTTGTTGCTGGGGAAAAAATGGAAAGCTGTGGTTCTTTCCTACACCCGTCCTGCATATTCCTACCTGCCTTTCACTATGTTTCCCCCTGCTTGCACCCTATTTTTCCACTTCCTATCTCCCTATATATATGTAAAAGCATAATAATTACATTCAAAAAGTTCACCGCTGCCCTTTATCAAACCCAGTACCATCTGACTTGAATTGTAGTGTATCAACCCAACAAGCCACACAACCACTTAGTTAACATGTGTTTTAAGCAAAATATAATAACTGTCATTTTCTTATCATTAAGCATGTTTACATGATACTGGGCATCTCAGCACATTCCCCAACAAATCTACTAAAAGATTAATGGAAAAAGAGGAATATAAGTGGGAAGTTGGTAGGGAAATAAATCACTATAAAGCCATACACATCGTAATAGGTGTAAGTGAGGTATGTAACAGCAATTCAGTGTGCATCTAAAAATGCAACTGCTCTATCACTGGCACACCTATTTGATCACTGACTCTGTAGCTTAATCTGTTAGATGCTCTGAAAATGTTTTGGTTTGTTCACATGGTCCTGGTTCAAATACAACTGTATCTAGCATTTAAAATACATGTATGTGTACATCACTCTTATAAATTGTGATATGTATGACTGTCCCATCCCCTATTTATTCACCAAGAGCAGTACAGATGGAATGTCTGCTTCGAAATAATGGAAGTCAAAGGCCTACAGATATGAACACATTTTAACTATTGCTATTACAACCCTAGAAAGTGCTTAAAATGTCAAGTTATGCATTAGCAAGAATTCCCAGAGGAAGTTTAAGTATGCAACTCAAATGTGGCCCAGAAATATCAGACTTCAGTCCACAATGATTTGTCAGTGTTATTACTGACAACCACAGCCGTACAACTAACACACATGTATGGATGTCATGCTAGAAGGAAGGGTTGCCAGCACACACATTCCAGATGACTACCATGACATAACACATAACTTGGGAGTTGTTCAAGTGGTTGCCATAATGGTTAATGTCCCTCCTACCTTGTTCTAGGAGACACCAAGCATGTTGCTTTTACTCTGTTAATGATACATTTGGCTAACATACTTACCTTAAACACATAACCTTAATTCCAGTGGGATGAGTTTCCTCAATCTGGCTCTGGCTGTTAATCAAGGCTGCCACAGGTCCCACAGATACTCTTTTTGGGTTGTCGACCTGCAAAGTCTTCTGTCTCTCTGTCTATGCCTATTTCCAGCAGCAGCAGCACCATCAGCTTCAGCCTATAGCACACACACCTGTATGTAAAATGTAGCTGCTACAAACATTTTCTCTGTGCTGATGTATTTTTACCCCACTAATTTTCACCCCAAAATATGCAAAAGGGCATGGAATCTACATTGAGGCCTTATATCTTGTTGAGTAGTGGCATGGGATTGGCTGATTATACTGCAAACCAGTTGTATAGGATGCATTTAGCATTTCTGAACAACAGATTGGTTCTGATGCAATCAACTCTAATGAAAACCATCATAAAAAGGCAAACTTCTAGCTAGGTTAATCAGTGTGTATGAGAGTTACTTCTTATGTCTAACTCTTTGACACATGACTTGTATAGCAGTATGTTTCAACAGAGGAGTAGTGCACTCCATCAGGTATGTATCCATTTTGTTTCCAACATGATGACTATGTTTGAATATACTTAGGGAAAATGGGGACTACATCAGTAAGCCTTTGTAGAACTGGACATGCCATTGATCTTCAGCTCTGTTACACATACACAGACTACACCAAGGGTATCATGCTGTGTGATAACTAGGTACACAGGTCTCCTGGCTACTTCTTTTGATAGCAGTTGTAATAGCACACTGCTATTTTGTTTGCACTATTGTTTATACATATTATTTGGTAGGGGGATTTTTCCTGCTATGAGGTACACTACAATGGACTCCTGTGTTGAGTGTGTCAGCATACGTGAGTATCTGTCATGGCACAAACAGGAGTATGTCACTATTGCTACTATCCTTGCTGTGTCCACACCCTTGGCACACTGTTGAATATGAAATGTGCAATCCAGCTGTGAATACTGATAGCCTTCCTTTACTGCTGTATGTATACATAGTTTACTCATATGTATGTGATCCTTACATGTGCTCTCATGTCTTTGTATTTCAGGAAATATTATGCATGCACGTACAGGTCATCATTTTCTGAGGCAGAAAACGGCTTCATCATTGAGGCTTTGTGACAACATTACCAGGTCATGCTGTCCTGAGGGAGGGCAAATAGTTCAAAACGTACAGACCTGTAGGATGAACCGGGTGAATAACATCAGTACAATAGGTAACCAAAGTCATACCTAGGAAAAGATGCAACACTGTGCCACAGATATGATTTATGCAACAAGGAGGCATGCAGCTGACATGGCCAAGGATCGTCAGGCACTGGTGGGGGGCCTGCAGCAGAACCTCCTCTCACAGCCACAGAAGAATTCCTGGAAAACTTTGCTGCACAGGACAGCTGCCAGGCATACATCAGCCAATATGTTGTGGACATGGGTCCCACCCTTTCCTGTTAAGAGGAGGATCCGGGTATGCTTAGTTAGATCAGCAGTTGAATACTGTTACATTCATCCTGTCAAGGTGTATGTAATTTTACATGGGTGTCAGGTGTTCTTTTTTTGGGGGAGGGAGTAAGTTAGCTGCAGTTTTAAGCTTATGTAGAGATTGTCACCCACATACCTGTTAACATTGCAGTTACTGTAGATATGAGATATGTGGACATATTAACCCCTCTTATCATGTAATATGTGGTGCTGTTGCTATTACCTCTCCCTCAACTTTTTGTAGGACCTTCATGAATTGGAATAAGCCATGAACCTGCTGCTGGCAAGCAGAAAACAGTTTTGTCAGAGTTGCAGACATATTTCAATGTATTAGATAAAGTGTCATCCCAGGCCTGCTGGCTGGATTGATGTGCTGTCTGCATAATTGTCAGCTGTACAGATATTTTCTGAATGTCCACAGATTAGACTCATACCTCTGCCTTGTAGGTATTACTATAGTGATTGACCTGAAAACTATTGTCACAACATCAATGATTGCCATAACTGTCAACTGTACAGATTTTTGCAGAATGTCCACAATGTACGTCAATTAGTTTTTTTATCATAAAATTGTTGTTTACTGATTAATTATTTTCAAATAATTACAGATTGGGGTTAGAAAATAATGTGCACATATCCTACTCTGTGATGTCGACAGGTATGAAAGTCTGTAATAGTGACAGCTGTGTATACAGCTTATCATGTATTGTATCATAGTAGTACAGAGCAGGGGACCAGGGAGGTTGGTCTTTGCTCCCAACATCTCCTGATGTCAGTGTCTCTTCAGACTGTGATGATGGTGGCTAAACTGAGGCACAGCTGGGGGTTGCAGAGGCTGAATCAGACACAGAGATTGACATCTCTCATCCATCCTCATTATCACCATATACAACCAGTATGCCTGAGGCCACAGGTATTGGACAGACAGAGGTTAGGGCATTGAACAAGAAAGTGTGGCTACTGGGGCTTCAGTGACTGTCGACACCAGCCATAGCCAAACTGTTGGTGAGGTTTTGCAGAGGCAGATTGATAGGGGTGATCATAGGAGGCCTGTTGTCCATCCACCACCTGTTGCAGGTGTCTCATGATGTGTCACTCAACATATGTTTAGGGCCATCATGAAGGCACAGGCACCTTCAGAAAGGGACTCCTGATGATTGCTCAGGGTTATGGATGCAGCAGTCTGACATTTGTGGCTGCCTCCACCATGTTGCTGATATCCTGGATCAGTTGACTGATACAGTGGAAAGAGGTAGGTCTGAGACAGATCACACACTATCTGTCTTGGAACGCACACTGTCTGATTGGAGTTGAACATCGGCCCTGTAGACATAGGTCAGCAACTACATCTGCTGAGAGTCAACAAGGCTGTGCCCTATCAATCTCCAGTAGTGGCAGTACATCCAGTGCTCCAGACGGGAGTGTGCTGTCCACAACAAGATGTAGAAGGCCATGGGTTTGTATTCCTGGGCATTCCCATGGAGGACACATGTCCAGCAGTCATCAGTCACCCTCAAGTAGTAGCACAGCATCTGAGCATGGGCATGGAGGTGCCAGTGCAACTTCTGGCAGAGACCGTTTTCATGTTCCAGGGCACAGATGCTGAACTGTCAGCTCTACCATGTACTGCTCACAGCTGTCCAACATTGAGACATGTAGGGCTAGCACTGAGCTTGGCTGTGTTAATGCAGATGCTCACAAACCACCGTCACATTGAGGGTACCTACAGACACACACTCAACATTTACATTGTCCATCTTGCCTGCTTCCCTTCCTGACTCGCACACACTCTTGACAACCTGTTGGGTTAGCCTAGGCCTCCTACACCCCCACACAACACCCTGTTCAAGTCATGATAACTGTGCTACATCCCTTTCATCTTTCTCATGGATGCAGGGAAATAAAACTATGTGTCTTATGCACAGCCTGACTATCTGCATTAGTATGAATTTCTTTCATCCACTGGTGCTGTTGACATGCTACTTGTACAGGTCATTTAAAATATTGTACTTTGCCATTTATACTGTAGCTAGCATAATAATATGTGTATGTTACAATGGATGCTGTTGTAAGGGCTGTGGAGTCACACAATACAATGTGTCTCATGAAAATACTTATGTTTCACTTTTAGGATTATGTAGTACACACCTATGGGTACACATCTACAATCAACCCATCTACATCAAAGCACAGGATGGAATGTCAGCACAGAAGACAAATGTCATCAGAACGGTAATACAGTGTGGGTTCATAACTTCATAGGTGTTCACTAGACTAATAAACACAAGGGTTTCTTTAAGCCTAGCCATGCATCACAAATCTCTGACAAGGTCTGATACTGTTGAAAAGTTTACGCAAGGCTTTGCGAGATGACACATTTACAAGCAGGGGCATGGGAGATGAGCCATTTACAGTTTGCCTGTGTCCATCAGAGACAGAGGGCACAAACTAGGGATGAATTTCCTTTTCCTCATCCAGTTGTCAAAGCTGCACTTGATTTGATTTAGGGAGGAACTCGGCTTCACGTGGATGGGGGAGCCCATTCATAGAGGGGGTAGTCTGTAGGATACATACCTGTCTCTCCAGCATATCCTATTTATATCACAGGCAAGGTGTAGGTCTATAGAATGGGTAATTTTGGTGCTATTTGTTTTTTGAATGTGCAGGATGCCCAGAGTGGTGTCTGACAATGCCATGTATGCCAGGCATAGATCTCCCCTCAGAGGTCTGTAGGAGATCGAATACAGGGATAGATCCCTGATGTGGTCTGCATAAGACATTTTATTTATGCCCTGTATTGGTTTAGTGAAGAAACGCTGGACGTTCCAATTGTTGGATATGCCTGGGTAGGTACATACCAAAGTGGGCACTGATGAATGCCAAATACAATGGAACAATGACTTCCTGGGACTTACCAGGAACATACCTTTGTTTATAAGTTGTGCAACATAGGATGATTTCCTCAATACTGCAGAGATGTGAAAGACAAAGGTTAGATTATTATCTATGTGTGTCCTTAAGTCACTGACTACTGGCTCAAGTATTAGAGGTGTATTGTCAATATGATAGTTACCAGGGGAGAATGACTTCCCAAAGGATAGTATAATGCATTTCTTGGCATTTAATGTTAGTCCTTTGCTCTGACACCAGTTGTATGTCTGTGTCAGCCCCTTCTGGAGAACTTTTGCGTCACTGTGGTATTCAGCTACAGCTCCTAATGTGCAGTCATCTGCAAATTTAGTCAGCCAGAGATCAGTGACTTTGGCCTTGACTTCAGAGAAGTAAATGCCAAAAATTAGTGGTCAAGGACTGATTCATGATGGAGTCCACTTGTGACTGGCATTTTTGAAGAGGTGGACTCCCCAGTTCTAACTTCCTGGGCCCTGTCTGTGAGCCAGTTGGCTATCTACCTGGTGACATACATGTTTGGACCTAACCTCTTGAGTTTATCAACAATGCCTGATTGGGGTATAGTGGCAAATGCCTTGTCATGTCATGGTAGGCAGTGTGAACCATTTTTCCTCATCCATTGCTTTGGTTACCTTTTCAAAGAAGTCCTCCAGGTTGGGTAGGCATGATCTGCCCTAGACGAAACCAAACTATGTTTGCTACAGTGGCTGCAGGTGTACTGTATCTCTGTTGATCATTTACATGATAATTCTTTCCATGGCTTTACATATAAGACTAGTAAGACTTCTGGGTCTGTAGTTTCCAGAATCTGTAGATGGCCCACCTTTGTGTAGAGGGTTGACTGCTGCTGTTCTCTATCAATGAGGCATAAAGTCTGTTTGGAGAATACAGTTAAATAGTAATTCCAGAGGCTCTGATAGGTCATTTTTCATGCTATTTAGAAGGCATACTAGGATATTGTCTGGTTGCATTGATGCAGTGTAAGTGGTTTTAGAGAGAGCATTAAGGACCTGTTCCCTAGTGAGAGTAGAAGGATTATATTTGATGGCATTTACTAATGGAAGACTGAGGGTGAGAGACAGGTACATTTGTGGCTAGATTTATCAGCCAGGAGGTTTATTATATTTTCTGCCTCATTATAGCTAGTTCTACTTACAATGAGCACACAATTCAGTATTGCCTTTGAGGTTGCAGACATAGCAAAAGTATGCTTTGTGATTGTCCTTGGACTGGGAGGCCAAACGTACATCAAATTTGGCTTTGGTAGACTTTATTTGTCCTGTTTTTTTTTTTCTTGTTTAGTTTGAGAGTGTTTTTATCCTGCTGTGTGCTGTACCTCCTAAGTTTTGGCATGATTATCTTCCTCCTTTTATACTGCCTATTGATTCTGTGATTCCACCAGGGTGGCTTGATTTTGAGTTACTTCTGTACTTCTCCCTGGTGGGTATGGCTGCCTATATGCAGCAATTACGATGCTCATACAGGGTTTCTGTGAACACTTCTGCTTAGGCCACAGTATTCTCAGGGTTTATGGGTCTTGAAATTTTGCCAGGTTATCACATAATAGCTAGAGGTTAGCCTTACAGTAGTTTCTGAATATTCCATGTTTAGCTGGGGTCCAGGTTTTATTTCTACTTCAAAGGAGACCACTTTGTGTTCAGACCTTACCAGGGAAGACATTATGGTAGGGGGTGTGCATCACTCTCCCATATTGGTGAGGTCCAGATCCAGTAGGGTTGCACCCCGATTGGCATAGTGACTATCTGGTCCAGGAAATTTGTGTTTTCAAAATCTAGGAATCTCTGTGTCTGTATGTTTGGTGTCATATAAGATTCCCAGTTAACAGTGCGCTAATTAAATTCATCCATGAATATGGTATTGAGTTGGATGGTTATTATTATTATTTTTTTTTAAAACAAGTTTATTGATTTTCAGATATAAACAAACAAGTACATATAACTGTTTACATATATTCAACTCTGAGGGGGAAAATTATTTAACAAACACAACATAACTAAATTATTTACAAAGATGGTTGTTATTTCTAATAAGTTGAAATAAATTGTATGGGTTTCCTGGTTCAGAAAGGGAGGCATATAGCTTGCTTGAAAGTAGCATTTGATTTTGCCTATTGTGATTTGAACATGGAGCAACTTAAGTGCATTGTCCTGTTTTACCAGTCTTGAAGTATATTTCGTTTTGATGTACATAAAGACACCTCCACCTTTAGTCCCTGCCTGTGAAGTAGCTGGTCTAAATGTGTGAAATGCATAATAACCTTGCCCTGTTGGTGTGCTCTTCATGGATTTAAACCATGTATCAGTGACCACACAGATGGTAGCATTCTCTAGAGTGAAGACAACTGCTAGAGAGTGGAGTTTTTGTTTAGTCTCCTACCATTCAGCAGTAATAGCGTCAGATTTTCTTGGTTTTGACTTGCTATGTTGGAAGTAGTTTCACACTGGCATTGCCTAAAAAAAGATACCATGGGGGAGGACAATTGTTTTAGCTAATATTGGAAAGCCAAGAGGGGGAAGTGCAGACCATCCCTACTAAAGCAGCCTGGCCTGCTGACCATCTCTTTCCATGCTGACTGCATCCCCTTAGAATGACACCAGAAACAAAGCCAATTATTAAAGTCAATAATCTTTGTTTGTGTTGTGGCATCATCCTTGGAAAATGTGAAATGCTGCTCAGTGCAAGGTTCATAACAGCCTGGGATGCATATTCTGACAGCTCCAAGATGTCTCTCTAAATATAGTCTATGGTGGTATGTCTCAGATCATGTACTCCCACATGGACTATGACTGAGTGATATCATAGGATCATAGGATCATAGGAAGTTACTAGTCTAATGGCCATAGGGCTGTTACAAGCCTAGACAAGCTCTACCCTTATTTCCACAATCAGCACCAATTGCTCCTGTCCAAGAGGGACACCAGGTGGCACCCCTTGTATGCCTTTATGGTTACCCATCCGATAATCAAGATTACATTTGAAGAGGGACATTGAGGTGCTCTGTTTGACATGAAGTGGGAGTCCATTTCAAAATTGTGTTAACCTCTGGGAGACAAATCTGTCCATCCAGCAGTTTCTATTAATGTCACATACCAGGTTAAGGTCTTTAGTGTGAGTGACCCGTGTACCATTTGATTTGCTGATATGCAGCATCTCCATTAGCCTAGTACTAATCTATGATCCTATGATCCTATGATCCAATAAAGCAGTGTCAAATATAACTTTATATTCAAGGCATAGCTCACCTCTGAGTAGTCTGCATGAAAAAGAGTAAAGTGACAAATATTTTGGATGATCCACATAGGAAAGATGCTGAAGACCTTGGATGTTCCTTGTGATGAACCTTTGTAGTCTCTCCAATTGCTGCAGGATCTTGGAAAGGTACATACCAAAAGGGGCGATGTACTAAATTATTGGCCTGATGAGGGAAGAGTACAATGAGGTAATAACTTCTTTCTGGATGCAATGCTCTTAATTATGAGATGAGTAATACAGAATGCCCATCTTTCCACTGTGGAGATATGGTAATCAAAGGTTGCTGTCAAACAGTTTTCCCAGGTCTCTCACTACTGAGTGCATATTTAGGGTGTTATTGATGTGGTAGTTAGCAGGAACATCACACTCACTGAAAAGGATGATAATACTTTAGTTTGCATTGAGTTTAAGGCCAGGACTTTGGCACCAGTCATTTGTTTGTCTAACACCCTCTTGTAGAATGTTGAATTCTTTCTGAGATTCATTGACTGCTCCCAGTTTGCAGTCATCAGCAAAAATGCATAGTCATCCCATTTGGGAAAAACAAAACACCCACGAATTACCACATAGGTGGCAGCCCCCTTAATACAGAAGAGGTAATAAGAGAACTGGGGACCCAGGCAGATAGTAATCTCTCCTTTGGCAATCATATTGTCAAAGTAGTTAGGAAATCCTTCTATGTGGCCCATCTAATTACTAAGGGGTTCGCATCTAGAAATAAAGAGGGCATAGTGCCCCTCTACTCATCACTCATCATACCCATCATAGAGTACAATGCCCCATTTGGGATGTACCTCACAAGGCACTTCCAACAGCTGGAAAGACCACAAAAGCACCTCACCAAGAGGATTACTGGCCTCAAACATATGCCCTATGCAGCCCGAATGAAAAAACACCAGCTGTACTCAGTGGCATATCGCTTACTCAGAGGTGATCTCTGCCTCACTTACAAAGCCCTGTCCAATTCAGAATAGATGGACATGCTCCACCTAAAGAAATCCAAGTCATTGCGAGCCACGCGCTCTAGTGTGCTAAACCTCACCACAACAATAAATAGAACATGTTGGAAGGATAGATTCCTGTCACAGAGACTCCCCATGCTTTGGAACAAAATTCCTAACTACATTAGGCAGAGCCCCTCACTAACACTCTTCAAGAGAAGCCTTGACAAGTGGATGGGTAACAGAAAATACACCCCTGGGATCACTTCATTGGCTCTGCTTGACAGAGGCTCAGCTAATTAATCAATGGGGCAGCGAAAGCCGACACACTCTGGCTAGGCTTAAAAATGCCCTCAGGCAGATAGCCTAGTACCTACCTATGAACCTATGAACCTATGAGCCACCAACCTTTAGCTTTAGCTTTTACTCCAGAGAAATAGACTCAAAACAATAGAGGTCCCAGGACTGATCCCTGTGGAACGCCACTGGTCACAGGTCTGCTGTTGGAGGTCGATTCCCCTATTTTAACCATATGGGTTCTATCAGTGAGCCAGTTAGTGACCCATGTAACAATATAAGAGTTGATACCTAGCTGTGTGGGTTTGTCAATGATGCCTGAGTGGGGTATAGTGTCAAAAGCCTTGTGAGTGGGGTATAGTGTCAAAAACCTTGGCTAAGTCTAGGTAGGTTGTATGCACAGATTTTCCCCATCCAGGGCCTTGGCGACTGTCTCAAAGAAGTCCACCAGGTTTAATAAGCATGATCTCCCTTTGACAAATGCAAACTGGTAGGATCAGGTGATCTGAAATTACCTATATCTTTGTTGATAAGATCTGTGCTGATTTGCACCATGGCCTTGCAGGTAAGGCTAGTCAGGCTACTAGGTGTATTGTTTCCGGGATCAGTGGAAACATCACCTTTGTGCAAGGGGATAACAGTGGCCATTTCCCCATCATCTGGGATGAAGCCGGAGCTTAGACTATGCTTGAAAAGAGTACCCAGTGGTGTTGCTAATTTTTGTCAGAGCCCACGTAGGATGCAACCTGGGATGTTATCAGGTCCCATAGATGCTGTGTTGTTGGCCTTAAAAAGGCTGTGTATGACCTGTTCTTTACAGATACAAGGTAGAGGACATGTGGTAGAGATCTCTCGGGGGTATGTGTGGTGGGGACAGGGTAGTGAAGTTTTCATAGAACCTGTCAGCTAACAGGTTAGCTATGTCCTCAGACTCAGTATATGTGGTATCATTAACTAGTTGTTCAGCACAAATCTGGGCCTTTTCTTTTAGGTTATGGATGCAACTAAAGAACACCTTATGATTGTCCTTAATTGAGGAAGCTAATTTGGATTCTTAGCCTGCTTTGGAGGACTTCAAAGGAAGTCTTATTTGATTGTTTAAGCTGAGGGGGGAATATTTCCAGTTTAGGGCTTGCTCCCTCTTACTCTTAGACAGCAATTTCTTCCTCTTATTGTAAAGCCTGTTAACGGCAGTTGTCCACCAGGCAGGTTTGCTCTTCCTTGAGGACCTTGCTTGAATCCTATCAGGTATGACAATGTCAATGCAGTTTTACAGCTGTTTGTATAAAACATTGATGTAGAACTCGGCACAGTTGCCAGGCCCATCTGAGGGGGGGTGCAGTTTGTTTGTTTGTTTGTTTGTGTCTTTCGGCTTTTCCCAGTTAGGGGTCGCCACAACGGAACTCCGTTCCGCTAATGATTGGGAGGTGCAGTAAAGCTATTTATACTATCCTATAAGAGCTTATAATCTGCTTTGGAGAAGTGTTTTAAATTACTTGCTGCTGGGGGGGGGGTGATACTTACTTCAAATGAGACTGATTTGTGGTTAGATCCCACTAGAGAAGAACTCAAAGTGGGGGTGCTATAGTGGTAACCCATATTGGTAAGTACCAGATCCAGGATGTTGGCACCCCTTGTGGGTGTGTCAACCAGCTGGTCCAGTGCATTAAAGTTAATGACATTGAGGAACCTTGTGGAAAGTGAATTAGAGCATGAGTAATTTATCCAATCAATGGATGAGTGGTTAAAGTCATCCAGAACCAGGGTGTTCGGATGTATCTTAATAGACCCAAGTAGATCCAATTAGGCAGAGTGGGTGTCCTGATTCATAGAAGGGGTCCTGTAGCTGTCAATGACTTGAATAGGTATCCTAGCAACAGTTATTTGCATCAGTACCTCCAGGGAATCGTACTGTTTAACCCCTCTGGAAGTGAATTTATATTTAATGAATATTGAAACATTGCCTGCTTTCATTTTCAAGCCTTCAGTTTGTGGTCTGAATGTGTGGAAATAGGTGTAGCCCAGTATGGTTGGGGTGGTCTCCACAGCCCTGAACTAGTTCTCCGTGACTGTACAAATGTCTAAGTCTTCACAGGTGAAGACTGCTTCCAGTGAGCGCAGTTTCATAGTAAGACTCCTTAGCATTCAATAGCATAACCTTGAGGGTGTTTTTAGATGGAGTTTTCATGCCGGGATTTTTGTGACTCAGACAATGCTAAAAAAAGGTATTATGCAGGTGGCAAGAGCTATAGCCAGTAGCAGAAATCACAGGGGGGACAGATGAAGACCGCCTGTGGCAAAGCATCGAGGTCTGTCGATCATGTCATCCCAGGCTGACAGATACTGTATTCCCTTAGAATGACACCAGAAACTAAGCCAATTATTGAAGTCAATATTTTTTTGCTGTATTGAGGCATCATACTAGGTGAAGGTAAAATGCTGCTTATGGCTAGGGACATACCTGCCTGAGACACATATTCCAAGTGCTCAGTCATATTTCTCTTCATATAGTCCAGAGAGGTACATCCCAAGTCATTCACACCAACATGGAGTATGACAGAGTCATAACAGTACCTGTTTTAGAGTGACATGAGTGCATGTGTGATATAGTGGATGCTGGCAGCTGACATAGAGCAGATTGTTACCATCTCCTTATCCAGCTAGTGAGAGGGACATCTGTGTGTCTCACTATGGAAACACCTATGAGTAATATGCTTAGTTTTGTGTTTTGCCTTAAGGGCTTGACAGATGAGACACTGGTGCAAGAGCTATTATGTGTTTTATGTTCTGTAGAGGAAGTATTATGTTTAGTGTGCTTGTGTATGGGAGGTTTCTGGTATTTAGGTATGTTTCTGATGAGGACCTCCACATATGTAGGTATGTGTGATGTGGGTTTGGATGGAGTAAAATGTGAGGTGTGCATACTGACAACCCAATCATTGTCAGATGTACTGATTGTGTGAGAAAGAGCATGGAATCAAAGCTGTTAATATAGTTGCATCTCCCACATGCTGAGTTTGTGTTACTTGTTGCCAATGACATGAGTGTATGCATAATGTGATGGATCTTATCCCCTGATAAGCAGCTGATCTTGCTTTTCTCCCTACTCAGCCTGGTGAGTTGGACATCAGTGTATCTCTCAATAGAGAGTCTCCAGTGACTAGAATGTTGCATTGTGTGGTGGCTTGCCTTATAGGCTTAGAGGTTGAACCTCCATGAGATGTAGCTCTATGTGTTGATGTGGGTGTTGTTTTCAACTGTGCATTTGGGGCTGCTGAGGGTATTTGTTATCTGTTCTTTGTCTAGGAGACCTTTGTGATTTAGGAAAGTTACATTTCAGTGCCTCTGCATATGTCTGCTTTGAGTTGAGTGTGATGGGTGTGGCTTGGGTACTACTGAGTATCTTATTGACATAAGGAGTACTTTTATGTGAGAGATTTGCCTCCAGTGACATTGTGTAAATACACCTCTCACATACCATAGTTGTTTGCAAAAGAACTAGTTGTCAGTAAATATGAGGCAATTTCTACATTGCCTCAGGATGCCCATATCCACCATGGTTGTAATGGTCACAGTAGAAAAGTTCATATCCATGGCAATAGACCCTTTTTTATTGATTAGACAGTTGTATTGAGAATATCAATCAATGTTAGGAGTATCCAGTTTGCAACTATGAGGACAGTGCTTGTCATTGCAGGCTATTTTTCCTCTGTAGAACTCAGTATTGGAGAAAAATTCAATCATGCTTCTACAGGAAAAATGTCACTCAAGGTGTCTGCATCTGTACAGAGCACTGCCAAACACTTGAGGGAAAACTAATACATAGACCCTGAAAGTTAAGGGTTATGTATTTAGGCAGTTATTCTGAGTTTAGAAACAAATCAAGCAGTGCTTACTGAAAACAAAGAATTAGCTTTTCAAGAATGATGAAAAGAGGGGAGTCGCATGAATGGCTACTGCCTGACTACTACTAATGCTGTCCCACCACAGCCTTACTCTGCTGGGATATAATGCTCCTTTGTTTCTTCCCTCACCAGAAGCAAGATGCTGGCACCTATCCTAAGATAAGAAGCAGGCCACAGCATGTTTGGTTATCCACAGTCTTGTCCCAGATGATGAAAGGGTCTGTAGGCTTGTTGTAGCCTTTTCCATACAGATGCTTTGAATAGCAACCAGCCTGATCAGTTCAGTTTTGCATGTATTATGACTTGGATTCTGAGGTTCATAGGATATGACTAGAGTAGTGACCTGATGGTGATTAGGAGCATAGCTATTGCATCACAATATAATGTTCAATGTCGGGTGACATAGATGTCCAAGGCTGGTCTAGCAAGGTCCACAGTGGCAGTGATCCATATTAGATAACAGTTTCACAGCAATTCATACAACCTGCCTTTCAACAGGATAATGGAGGTGCTATAATTGGTATGGATGTGAGACCAACTACAGAGGAATGTCCACCTTCAAGAGATGTTCCTGTCCCTCAAGCATGTCCTATGTATTTCATACTGTACATTTAGGTTCCTGGAATACATAACTGTAGTCCCATATCACTTCACACAACATCCATTTTATGTTTGGTTGTTTGAAAGGCACTGTAGCCTTTTAAGGCCAAAATATGTTTTCTAAACTTGAACAAGTTTTCTGTGCATGCACCAACATCCACATCTTCACTGCAAAGAGTACCTACAGAGAGTGTGTTTTACCCAGTGAACCCCAAGGATGTAGCAGTATAACCCTCGCTTTGATGGAGATGTACAATGTCACATTTGTGAGTCTGCTCTTGCGACCCTGCCTAATGACAGGATTATAGTTCAGGCAAGTGCCATATGCATGGCAAACCAGAGTACTCAATCCACCATGTTTTCCCACACTGTCAGGTTATGTTTTACCTTAGAATGACACCATAAACCCAATAACATCTTACATGTATGCATCTGTCAGGCCACTGCATAGCCATGGCCTGTTTTGATGTATACGCAAGCAATTATCTATTGGAATTCACACTTGTTCTGTAGGGAGATCCACACACACAAGTACATACCAAGTGGGCTGGAGTGAGATTCCAACCATTACCTATCTAGTTTTAGATACTATAGAACACACTACTTAATGCATGAGCAGCGACTAAAATCTGCTTTATACATTACTGCAGAAGAACTAATTCTAGAGGACCTAACCAAGCCCTTTAATGAACAACTTAGGAGGCCTGCAGAGTCACAGTGCTTCTTACTGTCATTTGTGGCTAGTAGCCTAGAAGTCAGATAGCTGTTTATTATCCTGGCTATGTGACAGCAATACCTGTTTTGAGCATATGTGCCTGTTTCATTTTGATGGCCAGGCCAGTGGCCAAAATCAGTTTGCGTGGTCCATGAATGAGCACACAACATTATATATTAAACAACTTACTCAGTTGTTGATGTATGTCTGGTGAGATCCAGCACACACAGGGGTTGTTGTGAATGTGGGCCTTGTTGCTGATGTAGATACAAACATATGGTATCACAATATATGTACATATTCTTATCCTATGTTATAGACTTACAAGGTTTCCACATGCTGTCTTAGGAAGATGGTCATGAATAATAGGACACTATAACTCTCAAGTGTCCAGATGTTTACAAGTCCAGAGGTTTGACTCATACTTATGTGTGTTTCACACTAAATTGTGGTTTGCTGTCAAATATGGTATCACTTACACATGCCGTGAGAGAAGAGTGGCAACAATCTGAACTTCAAATGCCCCAATAGTCTTCTAAATGTAACACAAGTTATTCTATGCACTTCCAGATTTTGCATGTGCATTATATAGTTTAGGCCTTAGTTTTGGTCATTTGTCCAACACTATATGTGGCTTAGTGCAGCTGTACTCTCGATGATTTGGGTATGTAGGGAATAGACATACACATACACTTACATACATGTGTGTATATACACACACACATACACACACACACACACACACACACACATATATATATATATATATATATATATATATATGTGTGTGTGTGTGTGTGTGTGTGTGTGTGTCTAGGACATTTCACTGAATGCACATTTCACTGAAACTGAAATGACTAAACACAAATCACTGAAAGCACAATTCACTGAAAATGCAACTCCCACTTATTTTATATATATATATATATATATATATATATATATATATATATATATATACTAACTCCAGGGTCGCACTACAGTGGTTAAAAAGGCCATATATAACTTTCAGTGAAACTTGTTTCAGCGAATTGAGTTTTCAGTGAATTGAGCTTTCAGTGAAAAGTGCACACTAATTTGACTTTTAGTGAAATGTGCATTCAGTGAAATGTCCTAGGCCCATATATGGGTTTCCTCCCACATCTCAAAGACATGCTGTAGGTGGATTGGACACTCTAAATTGGCCCTAGGCGTGAATGCATGCATGCGTGTGCCTTCTATTGAAGGTCGGGTGCCAGGCTGGCAATTCGACAGTGTAAAACTCCAGTGCCTATTATGAGTGGACAGCTGATCCACTGTGGCGACCCCTAATCTGGAAAAAGCGAAAGAAGAAGAAGGAAATGCGGAGCAGCACACAAATGTGTAATTAATATGAGAACGAGGTTAATGATAGTATAGCACACACAGAGTCACAGTCTATAAAACACAACTTATTACAAATTTTCATCCAGATATCTGGATATCTCAGGATTAAAACCCTGAACACCATCACACAAGCTGACACATATACTGGTAAATATGAAGCAAGACATACAACTGTGATGCAAGGGATTTTAAATGTGGGAATAACAACTGCTCCCTAAGCCTTTCAACTCCTGTAAACTATATAGGAATTAAATCTATACTAAAATTAATCACCAGTAAGAAAATTATATAATGCTTCTCTTATCATTATAAGCATATAAAAAGCATGTGAAATATGCAATGGTGCTAGCTTTACCAATGCGCTCTTGTACCAAAACTGAAATATAATGACTATAAAATGAAGGTTATGCTATATATGAGGATTAGAAATTCCTTGTAAAGTACCGAATTTTAAAAAATGTAATGATTTTCCTTATATGTTTGTTTGGGAGCTCCAGTAAATAAAGGAGCTGCAATGGAAAATATAACCTTAAAAAGTGGTGGGGGGTCTTGATAAGAGCTTACTTATAAAGGGGCAAACCTGACACAATGCACTCTTATTAATAAGTTTATTATGCTGGTTGATAAAAGTAATTGTAATGAAATGCAAATTGTCCTTGTAACAGAGGAAAAAGACAGCAAAAGTATTTATTTGATATGTATTTAAACTTAACGGCAATACAGATGTCTTGATGTGCTAATTTCCTTTCTGTTACAATATTGAGAAACAAGTGAGCTGATGTTATGTTTGCTCAGATGTTGCTAAAATTCTGTAAACACTTTTGTTTTATTATGAAATGACACTAGAAACAAAATTATTTTGCTGCAACTAAAGCCAGGTTTATATTGAAAGTGTTGCTAGGCACCTATGGTGCTCAAGTGGACAGTTGTTGGAGAGACATGGAATGATTAAGAGTCTGAGCTTGCAAAATGTGTATTATTATTATTTTGTACCAAGTAGATGTTAAGAATTAGCATGGTAAACATGATTGCTATACCAAAAGTGAAGTATAGGTTGGCATTATTACAGCTACTGTTTATGCAGGTTAAGAAACAATGTACTGCAAGCAATTAAGTAAGTAACAAATGAAGAAATTAAAAAGTACAAAAACTGGATAAACTACTAACAGGGTCAAGAAAGATTAAGAACAGTTTGAAATGAAAAATATAAATTCGGGCAGTACTTTTAAGTAGGGCGCCATGAGATAGGAGAGGTGAATCAGGTAGATATCTTAATGTTAGTGTACCTAGTTGTTTTTTATAATATTAAGGTTAAGGAAAATATTAAATAGAGGTATAAAAACTATCAAATTCCAGTTTGCAAACAAAGATGCATACCTCTCAGTTGTAAACTTTTAATCTCTTCTGGACAAGGTAGTTTTCTGGGTAGACACAGGGACAGAACTGGAACAGTTAAGTGCTACATGAATAGAGAAATGCTCACTTACATTAAAAATGATTTACAATGACACAAGGAGAAGACAGCAAAACAAATTAACATTAAAGAACCAAACAGAAAGAAAGGTAGATGTGGATAACTGGCTCTTGGAATGATAAAGAGATACAAGATAAAAAGAAAAATAAATTATTTATGCACTTAGCATTTAAATCAGATGCAAACATTATATTTATACAAGAAACATATATGTTAATGGAAGATTAGGTAAAGATAGGGAGAAAAAATGGATAAAAGCATCAGATAATGAAATGAACATTAAGGGGCAGCAATTATAATTAAAAGAGTCAATAATGCACCACGACTCAGATGTAAATGGAAGATGATGCTATTTCTCAATCAAAAGCTCTAGTCTACAGAAACAAGTTCCCTTCCTGAACTTGTATAGTCCATGTGTGAAACAACAGGATTTTATCATGGAAATTTGCAACATTCTAACTTGATTTCCAAATTACTATTATATAAAGGGGTGATTGGAATACAATAATATACCCCATAACAAATCAAGCAAGTAGAAGCAAAACTTACAACACTCAGGCCTCTATAGTTATATCTGATTTAAAAACAGACTTTAATTTATTCGACCATATTCTTACCAGAGTAACAGCTCGTCTACAGTAAAATTCATGTACTACTCATAATGTTATAAATCATGGTCCACATTAGACTTACCAACAAGTTGAAAAAACCAAGAAACTGCTAAAAGTGCCGACTGCACACAATAAGAGAACACTGGTAAAACCAAGTTACAACTTTATTGTTGCAAACTGCAATACAAATAATCCCAATAAAGGTAAGCGCTTTCGGCGAGTTCAAATAACCCGCCTTCATCAGACAATAAGTAAACACGGGCAGAAACGTTTTATAGTTGACTGACAAGGCAGTAGCCCAATGATTGAAAGGCACATGAATTAATTACGTGAGATAACTCATTAAAAGCTTTTAAAGAAATAGGATAACAAACAACTGTTAAGAAAACATTATAGGCAATGCTTTACATTGCTATATTACATTAAATGGAATGGTACCACACTTTCATAGACCAAGACAATGTACTACAAATACATGAAAATATTCTGTCAAATAATGCAGCAACAAAATACATATAAGCCCCTAAACTACTATGCAACATAATGAGACACTCTGAAGGGTCCTGGTATTTACCATACCATACTATGATGAAATGACTGGAACGTCTAATAATAAAGCTTCAAAAGTGCATATGACTATGGAGCCGGCCTTTTTGGTTAGTGCTGGCCATACGTCTTTTATTTTGAATATCTATAGCTGTCATTATAGCAAAATAGCATAAGGCTCAAGACATTTTTGGAAGGGTCCACTTATTCTGTTCGCCCAGTTCAACCGATTGTAGTCGGACCTAATAGAAGTATGGTAAATACCAGGACCCTTCAGAGTGTCTCATTATGTTGCATAGTAGTTTAGGGGCTTATATGTATTTTGTTGCTGCATTATTTGACAGAATATTTTCATGTATTTGTAGTACATTGTCTTGGTCTATGAAAGTGTGGTACCATTCCATTTAATGTAATATAGCAATGTAAAGCATTGCCTATAATGGTTTCTTAACAGTTGTTTGTTATCCTATTTCTTTAAAAGCTTTTAATGAGTTATCTCACGTAATTAATTCATGTGCCTTTCAATCATTGGGCTACTGCCTTGTCAGTCAAGTATAAAACGTTTCTGCCCGTGTTTACTTATTGTCTGATGAAGGCGGTTTATTTGAACTCGCCGAAAGTGCTTATCTTTATTGGTATTATTTGTATTGCAGTTTGCAACAATAAAGTTGTAACTTGGTTTTACCAGTGTTCTCTTATTGTGTGCAGTCGGCACTTTTAGCAGTCCACAGTAGACTTCTTTCTTATCTCAGAAATATTCCTAAAGGCAAAAATAAATTATTCTATGGAACCTTGTTTTTTCATGGATCACTTAAAAATTACATTAAAAGCAAGATGGCCTAGTCATGTAAATTTGAAAAAAAGGGATTTAACTGGTCCCTAAATCTGAACTTATTAAATACAAGGCTGTAATACAGGAAATAAACAACATATTAGATGAACTCAAACATGACTTAACTCTGACAGATATCCCTTATGATACTCAATAGGCAGCTAGTAAACCAAGGACAAGGGGATTTTGATTAAAAAAGCATGATTATATAAAAAAAATTCTAAAGGGAAACAGACTAAGCTAAAATAAATAAATAACTGAAACAGAAGAGCCAGTCTAAAACAAAACAAAACTGATCTCAGCACTAGATGAGCAGATGAATAACTTTCAAAAAGAATTATATGTATTGCATAGAGAGCAATACTCATTCACAGGAATAAAAACATTAACACGATACTTAGAATGGGCACAAACTCCATCAAAGATACTGGTGAGGCTAATAAATGTTAACAAAAATGTCTCTATGATAACAGAAATTGAGTAGCAATGGAACACATATAATGTAAATCAAGAAAGTATTTGAATTGTCAAAGACTTGTATTCAAAACAATATGGCCGACAAAGGCTTACAACTATGAAGTTAGAGAGATACTTTCTTAAAGAATCTAAACTTCCCAAAAGATAAATCAAACCCAGAAGGATCCAACTAGGGAACACTTCATGCAAAAAGAAATCATTTCAGCAATAGTAACCTGAAAACAAGTAAAGCCTCTGGACCAGATAGCTATACTGCTGAGTTTTATAAAACCTTTGGACAGAAAACATCAAAACCTTTACTGAGACTCTATAACTATATAATGGATATGGCATTACAGATCTTTATTTAAACAATTCAAAGACAATTTTTATACCTAAAGGAAAGTCTGATAATAAAAAAACATGGAATTACAGAACAATCTCTCTCATCAATTTAGATGTCAAAATTCTAGCTGCAATACTACTATCAAATAGACTAAAAAGTGTATGACCAAACATATCACCTGAGCAATCAGACTTTATGAAAAATAGGCAAACATGGGGTAATATATTAACCTTGGATATAATGATTATCTAAACAATATAAAAACGCATCTAGGCCCTTGCTTTAGATTCATGTAAATCTTTTGACAGAGCAAATCTAAACTTTTTACTTTCTATTCTTCCCTATTTTGATATACCACAAGACATTACAAATCTAACAAAAATTATATGAGAGTACTCACAACATTTTATATATAAACAAAACAAATTCAAATCCAATAAAAATCCTGAATGGGACCAGACAAGGATGTCCATTATCTCTTTACCACTTTAATGTATATATAGAGCCTCTATATTTATTCATAATCCAAAAAACATACTATCATATCCCAGAAAATGTTAACAATAAAATTGCACTAACAGCCCTTGCTGATGATGTCAATTTATATTTTGCACCCCCTGACACAGATATGTACAAAATTCTAGATTCTATTACTAGCTTTTCAAAAGTTTCAAATTATGAAGTTAACCCAATAAAATCCTAAATTTTCCCTCTTAACCCAATATGTCACAAAAACTCATGTTTTCCAGATTCAGAAATAAAATTAAAATACTCTCTAAAATACTCGAGGATATCCTTTCAACGTAACCAAAAATGATTAATGCAGAATAATCTACTAAACATATGGGCAGACATTGAACAGAATATCCAGAGATGGGGAAAAATGAAGCTATCCTTTCTTTCAAAAGTAGCAAATAAAAAAATGAATATTTTCCCAATGGTGTTATTTCAACTCAATGCAACAAATTCAATAGTCCAAAAAAATTCTTTAAAAAGCTAAATGTAGCTTTAGCTAAATTTATCTGGTAGCCTAAATCTGTTAGAATTAGTTATCAAAAATAAATGGACCCCAAAGAAAAGGGAGGACTGGGACTACCAGACATTTACTTATACTATGATATAATATGCTCAAACAGAATTGGCACTGACTTTTAGTCTATAATTTTTGGCGATATTCTTTTGACTGTATTAGATGATCTTGTAAGATGTCCGTGTCATGGGAGGAATTTATGATAACTCTCAATTTGCAATCACCTGTTAACTTGGTCAATCAAAGGCCCTTGACAGTAGCCTTTACATCAGAGAAGTAGATGTCAAATATTAGCAGTCCCAGCAGGGAGCCCTGAGGTCCCCACTGGTGAATGGTCTCTTAACGGAGGTGTTTTTACAAATGTTAACTTCCTAGATTATCTATGTGAAACAACTGTCAATCCAGCAAGTTATGTATGGATATTTGTCCAGTTTGTTATATTTCTCAACTATACCTGATTGGGGTAGTGTAATGAATGCCTTAGCATAGTTCAGGTAGGCAGTATGCACTGTTTCCCCCTCGGTCATTGCCTTTATGACCTTCACAAAGTAGTCCACCAGGTTGGATCCAATGACTGAAGGTCACCTATGTCTTTACTGATCATTAAAATGATAATTTGTTCAGGGCTTTCCATATTAGACTAGTCAGGATAATAGTTCTGTAGTATCTGGGGTTGGTTGGTGGTCCACTATTATGAAGTGAGATAACCACTGAAATCCTCCAATTTTCATGGTACAAAGCCTGTTTAAGGCTATAATTAAAAAGTAACTCAAGTTCTCCTGATAGGTCATGTTTCAAGCTATTTAGGAGGCATCTGGAATATTACTGAGGCCCATCAAGACTGTGTTTTTGGCTTTAGTCAGTGCTTCTAAGATCTGCTGTTTGTTAAGATCAGAGGGGTATGCTAGCACATATTTCATGGGGAGGGGGAGGCAAGGTGAGAGTGTGGGGTGAAGCTTGAGCAAATGTGCTATATCTGCTCATTTAAGGTGGCACCATTGACCACAAGTTTTGTACACTGATATGTGCTGCCTTTGAGTTTTTTGGACATAGCTGCAGAAGGCCTTGTGTTTGTCTTTAGCATGAGAGGCTATCTTGACCTCGTAAATGGCCTAGTTGGACTTAATTAGTCTTCTTACTTCCTTGTCTAGTTTAGTTAAGATCTCCTCTCTTTAAGAGAGTTGATTTTCCTGATTTTAGCTATGACTTTTTTCTTTTTGTTATATACCCTGCTGAGCTCTGAGCTTAGGATTCCACATGTGTGGCTTGTTTTTAGAATTTGTTTGGGCTTACGTCTAGTAGATTCAACAGCCTCTATGCAGTTATTTACATGGTTGTTAAGGGTCTCTGTTAACAGTTCAGCAGAGGTTGCTGTGAACTAAGAGTTGGGGGGGCATTGAATTTTGACAAGCTATCATTTATAAAGATGTAGTTTGCTTTGAAATAGTTCCTAACTGTTACAGGATTTGCTTTGGTTACTCAGTTGATTTTTATTTTGAAGGAGACAGCTTTGTTGTCTGACCTCACCAGTGAGGACATGAAAATTGGGGGGGGGGGGTGCACCAATCTCCCATATTAATGAGGACCAGGTCCAGTATATTTGAACCTCTGGTGGGCATGTGCACTATCTAATCAAGGAAATTGTGTTAATAAAGTTTAGTAATTATTGTGCCTGTGAGTATGAGGCAGTGTATGTTTCACATGAATATGGTATTTGGTTTAATGGTGAGAATCTCTGGTAGGCTTAGGTATGAGCTATGGGATTCTAGGGGCAAAGAGGGTAACATATAGCTTGCCTTGATATGTGTCTATGGTGAATTGCAAATAGATTAATTTCAGTGCATCATTCTGTTTAACAAACGTGAGTGTTATGCTTGTTGCTAATATCGATTTAGACTCCTCCACCATTTGTCCCTGTCTGTGAATCTGGTGGTCTAAATTTGACAAAGGCACTGACGCCTTGTAGTACATGAATACTTTCTTTGGATTTAAGCTATGTTTCATAATGGCACAGATGGTTATATTGTTAAGAGGGAGGAGAGCTTGTACTGTTTGGAGTTTCTTGTTTAGGCTCTAGGCATTGAGCAGTAACACTTTTAGGATTCTTTGGATTTTATTTGTTATGTCAGTAGGTCTGTCAATTTGGCATTGCCTCAAAAAGGCTATAAGGGAGTGGATAAAGTTTTAGCCAGTATTTGTAAGCCTGAGGTAGACAGGTGCAGACCATCTGTTGCAAAACAATGCAGTTTGCTAACCCTTTCCTCCCATGCTGACAAATATTGAATCCCTCTGGAAAGATACCAGAAACTATGCCAATTACTGAAGTCATTCATCTTTTGTTTACACTATGGCATCATACTTGGTGAAGGTGAATGCTTCTCAGTGCAAGCCACATAAATTCTGGAGACACACATTTAGGGAGATCAGCAATGTCTCTCTTCCTATAGTTTGGAGAAGGACATTTCAAACATTAACAACATCATACTGATAACTGTAGTGCAGTGATCTGAGTGTGTATAACTTGGCTGATCCTGGCTCCAGATAAGTAGCTAACCATTATCTTCTCCTTGTTCAGTCTGGTGAGTGAGGCATCTGTGTGCTATAAAATGGAGTCCTCTATGACACGAGTCCTGGGTAATGTGTTGACTTGCATTATGGCTTTGTTATTGGAACTTCACAGAGTGTAGGAGTATGTATGGCATTTGATGTTACTTTTATTCAGTGCTTTAGAGATTGCTGAGGATATGTGTTGCTGTTTATAGGCTTAGGAGGTCTTTGAGGTACAAAAAAAATGCTTTTGAATACCTCAGCATAATATTCTGTATGTGTGAGGTGTACACCATATGTGGTGGATGTAGTGTACATGTTCTTAACAACCTTCTTTGTATGTGAGAATTTACTTACAGTGAAATTGTGTATGTATATTTCTCACATACTGTTTTTTTTTCTTTATGGATTAAATAGTTGTCTCATTATAGACATATCTACTGTGCCAGCTATAGAGACATCTGAAAACTATATAATCATGTTGTCTGGGCCTCTGTTTGAGTGGGCTACTGTAGGTCATGGGCTTGGTTATGCAGGGGTCTCATCGGGTAGACTCTGGTTTGGCACTAGCCTAGACTAGGTTATATTATTCTAAGATTTGATTGTTGTTCAATTTAATGTACATACTAGCTGCTCTAAGCTTGTTTCCATGTAACTGCTTTGTTTTAGCCACACTAAGTTGCAGGTTTCAGTTTTATAGATAACATTTACTTTCTGGGAGATTTTGTCTGTACAGGACACTACTAAGTTCTTGAAGTAATGACAGTAAGAAACATTGCTTGTGAACATAATGCTATGACAAGATAACTTAAGCAAACTACCTTGCAAGGCAATTTCAAGTATTAAAGACCTTTAGAATGAATTAAAAGTAAATTCAACTGATAAAGCAAAAATAAAGTGGCAGCACTCACAGTTAACTGAAGTGCAAAACAATAAAATATATCTCTTACCTGCCAAGAATGGAACAGGATTAACTTAGGATCCTGCCAGACTTTGATAAGGGTGCCAAGCAGATGGGACCTCTTAGAAAATGAGCAAGAAACAGTTTGTAGTAAGGGAGGTTTACTCAATTGCAATACTGGTTTGCTGGGTGGGCACTTAGTATTATGGATTTATGGAAAATAATCGGTGAGAAAGATTACTCAACAAACAAAAGCAAATGCAGTGTGGGGGGTAGAAGTTAGTTTACCATAAGGGGCAGAAGCCAGAGACACAGCTTTTTAAAACAACAATGAAAGGGTCCGAAGGTTTGGGAAAAAAATAAACTGCAGCGCTAGTCCTATGGTTAGAATTTCAGAAACGTTTAGCTTAATGCCACAATGAGGGATATATAGACTCAAAGAACAGAGGAAAAACAGTCACAAGATAAACAGAAAGACACTGGATTCAAATCTTATACCTTGTGTGGTGTTTTCACAGACATAATTGTACATCCTCCATGAACACGTATAGTCAGTCACAGACTTTACTAGACAAGTAGCGAATAGAAAAGGATTCCCAGGACATTCTTTGCAATCATACGCAAATTGCAAACAAATGCACAGACAGATTAGACTCACATTACCAGTTACTACATGTCATTTGGATGAAGAAGGAAACCATTGCACTGAGAGAAAAGCATGTGTAGACTGCACAGAAGATAACAAACCTGAGAACAAAGCAGAGACTCTCTTATTGTCAGGCTCCAATCCAATACTCTTCACTACCCTACTGTGCTAAACCAAATATTATCTCTGAAAAGTTAATAAAACATTATCAGCTTAATATTGCATGACAGCAACAATGATGCAGGTATAATCATCTAGGAGCAAAGTATTCTTTATTTACTACATACAGGAAGCATTAGTCACTTCTGAAATTGCTCAGTGTTTTGTATATATTTAGACAATATACAAAATTTGTATTGTCTGAATTAATGGCACAACATTTTTTTTTACAATTTAAAGAAGCTTGTCAGGACAAATACTTATATACAGAATATGGAGTCTAAGGCCCATGCATAAATACATTTAAATTGAATACGAACAATACCACACATAATAATAATATTTTTGTTGATCTGTTTCACATAATTAATGAAAAATCATCTGGACAAGAGGCAGAAACAATTTTGCCATGACACTAAGCAAAATAATTTGCATAGAATTTACCCGAGTAAATGGTTTTATTTAGTCTGGTAGGTTTCAGGAAATGAATACTTTACCATGCTTTTCTAGGCAAATAGAAGATTTATAATTTGGTCTCCCCTTTCTTTCTTTTTATAACATTAACAATAAAACTGCTTTTACGAACAGGGCCCCATTTTGTTTTCAAGGGTTGCTAAGAAGCCTTGGACTACTTTCCTATGATACATACTCACATTACTTGATATTCACAATAGTTTTTAGAAATTCACTTTTTGGCACTTGTCATAAATGTCAATAGTGACAACATTATCCGTTTGTACTCCTGTCGGAAATTCTTATTAAAAACACCATAAACAATACCATTAAGGCAGCTGTTAAAACATGCACAGAAGAAGCCAAGAACAAACAACCAGTCTGGAAAATGTGGTGCCTTTCCAGGAGAGCTAAAAATTCCAAACAAACCAAGGATATTAAATGGGGCCCAGCAAAATGCAAATCCCACAAATACAGCAAACATTGTCAAAAAGCTTCTCATATCTGTGGACTGGAGAGTTTGCTTGCTGTCTTTTTTGAGTCTGTATTTGACCTGAATGACCATAATCCAGATACTTGCATAGCACAGGATTACAACACTTACTGGTAAAATGAAAAGGCAGACGGTTTTACCAATAGTAAATGCTTTATTTACACTTGGTAAGAATGTACAAATATATACTTGTGGATTATATTGTAAAGCTTCCAGTAGGGGATCTGGTAAAGTTAAAATGATGCTAATTGCCCACGTAAGGAATATATAGCAGTAAGTATTCTTCATGGTAAATATCTTCTCATATTTCATCCCATGACAAATGCAGCACCAGCGATTGATTGCTATCACCATGATGTTATACAGAGAAGCATTGAAACTCAGTCCTTGAAAGACAGCTGAAATTTGACATTGTTTTTCTCCAAATTGCCACTCGTTTTCTAAAATAGATCTGATCATCAAAGGGTATGGGTAAACAGCACTAATGATATCAGCTGCAGAGAGACTGATAACAAACATATTACCTGAAAGAGAAAAAAATGACTTTTTATATAACAGACATTCATTTCTTTGTTACATATCTTATTTCAACTAATATTGCAGGAAAACTAGACTTTATACAGGTAAAGCAAAGATGCAAGGCAAAACCAGTCCTTGACGATTCACCAGTGTATTACAAGGTTCAATCAGGAATGTATGTACATAAATCACACACACACACACACACACACACACACACACACACACACACACACACACACACACACACTCACCCGTAAACCGAAAGGAAGTTTAACAGCTTGACAGTCCAGTTCACAGACTGACACATCATTTGCATATTGTAGAAAATTAGACAGAGTCTGGGAAAAACCCATTTGAGCACATGCTGGAAATGCACATCACACAAAGCAAGCACCTGAGCTGGGAATAAAATCACAAAAACAAGCTTTGTAAGGAAGCAGTACTAAATAGGGTACACACTGCTATCTATTTCAGTTCAGTTTCTATGAGAAAATCAATCAAATAAATGGAAGAGGGCCAATTTGTGTCAGATTTAGAATATGTTTGGACAATGTAATTAACTTGATTAATTATCTGTTTGTTTTAGTCAGTTCAGTGAATAGCGCCATTGATTCTAGTGTACCATACCAAATCACTATAAAGAAGTGATAATGGGGAAGACTTTTGCTGGAGGTTTAACTTTAAAACTGAGTTGATCTAACTGAAAAGTAAATTAAGATTAATACTCCTTGAAATCGGTTTATCATTTCTTTAATCACACTAAACGACTTTTGTAACTTTATGTTACAAAAGGTTCAAAACTGCATATGTACCATAAAAATGTTGTTCTCTAATACTTCAATTATTTTGTTTATTAATGAGGTGGTCACTCCTTTTAAATCCCACTCCTCTCTGTTTTTCCAGGTGTAAAGACTGAGGGATTAATGTGGTTCTAACACTCCTCCACCTCCATGTGCAGGATTAAACAAATACACATTGTGAAGCAGTTTTACTGGAGTATCATGCTATCATATTTTCAGTTCTCTCTAGGGCACCTTTTGGCAAAGGATGATGTTCTGAAGGGCAGTCTCAGCACTGAGCCAATATCTGATTTCTCTTGTAATTGTCAAATCAGAACAAAAAGCTGGCACACAGTTGCAGCAATTATAATTTTTATTGCTTCACCATAAACATTATATCAGTGTATTTAACTGACTCACACTGCAATAGTAATCAAAATACAGTCTGTACCAATGAAATATAAATTATTGAAAAAGTGTGATAAAAAGTGGCATACACATTGTCAACTATTAGTCCATTATCGGTATACAGAAGGCATAAACAGTACAAAATCACTGCAATTAGCCCAGCAAACCTAGCAACATAATGTTAACAGTATTGAGTAGAGATACAGACTCTGAAAAGAGCAAGAACTTTGTTAAAGTAGCATAGTACATCTTAGCAATAATAATAATAATAATAGTTATATTTTAGTTTGACAGAGATGACCATAAGATAGGAGACTATCCTTATCATATACATTTTTGATAGTGTTTGTCAGAAGAGATTTGTAAATGCAAATAAAAAGTTAATAAATATTTTCCCTAACCATCCACTTTTGTGTAACTGCATTTCAATAAATGCAAAGCTCCATTCAGTATTAATAGTATTACAGAACAATAAAATACACTGTAAATCTACTACTAAATCTTTAATACAAAATGAGTAATATAAAGATTAGTTTTAGTCAAACTGGATAACTTTTCAGGCATCATACTTCATGAACTGAATTTTTTTCTGCATTTCTGCACAGGTCAAATTTATGTTTGTGTCATTAAATGATTAAAACACTAGTTAGATACATGAAATGCAAGATAATGGGCAGGATTCATGATGGCTTGCATGGAGTCTAAGAGTCTTGTAAGACTCCATGCAGCCATAGCGATCCAGGAACAGCCCGAAATACCGTGTAAGAGACCAGCTAAAACGTCTCTTACACGGGCAGGGCATGGATATGCTAATTACCTCACTTGCAGCCAAAAGGCATGCAAATGAGGTAGATTAGTGATCCACAAAGCTGAATCCAGCCCATGTAAGAGTCGTGTTAGGTGCAGAAATGTACTCAGTTGACAACTGAGTACGTTTCTGCAAATAACACAATGGAGCCATGTCAGCTCCAAATAAAGTGTGCATATGTATCAGGCAGCATGCCAATGGCCAAATATGTGGCCATTGGCATGGTAACCTGATGCAAACATGAAATAAAATAATTTTTTTTCCGGCGATTGGCGAGGTTTAAACGCAGCACAGCCCCGCGCAAACGGGCTGCACTATATAAAACATAAAAATAAAGGTTTGAAACCCACAAATGTGGGTTTTATGCAATGCATGGATTTACAATGCAGGGACTAGCAGACCGAAAACAACATGGCCACCATTTAGCAATTGCTAAGGGGGGAAGCTGAGTGTAAGACATGTAACTAAGAATTAGTAGGCAAGCCTATGTAAATGACTGGTAGGATAGTGAATCACACTGTCACATAGCAAATGAGCACATTCCGTGTAGTGTAAGAGTTAGATAAGGGGGACTAACAGAGTAGGAGATAGGTGACATCTCAGGGGGGAATGTTAGAAAGAAATCAAGCTCATTGGAGCAAAGTGGTATGTGAAAGATGTCAGTCACACAGCATAGAAAGAGGAGTGTCAACAGATAAGCATGGGAAAGTCAAGAAATGGAAGGTGTACACTGCGGCTAGCACCAAAGTTTCTTGCTGTGCGTGCATGCATGCGTGTGTGCGCTGGGAGGCGCGAGTAAGATAGAGTGTGCGTGTGTAAGGCAGAGTAAGCATGTAGGAGCCTGTTTAAAGATCTGTAAACCTGTTTGCGCTAGTCTGTGCACGTTTTAACCTGAATAAGCAGATTCTAGTCTGTGTAAGCATGTGTGCGCATGTGGTAGCCACTGTGAGTGTGTTTTTGCTGATATGCGCACTGCAACCCCCTGAGGAAACAGAGAGGAAAAAGGAAGGAGAAGAAATAGTAGGAAGCTGGCAGGGAATACTGGTAGAGCTAGCAGGTGAAAACAATTAGAAGCAGGTTATTACACAGGCAGAATACTAGCCCAGCCCAGCACTTAAAACACTGCAAACAGCATTGCAGTATGCTTCTCTCAAGAGACACTGCAAGACAGGAGTAAGCTATTAGAAGTGAAAACTGAAAAAGCTGCACTCAGAACAAACATGCTAGGGGCTACCATAGCTGTTATAAGGAGACATAGGAGACTTGCTGAGGGTGGTGACAATACAAATGCTGCCAGACAACCCACAGTGAGGAGACAGAGAAGAGTGTACAGGCCCAGGGTCACCTACCAGGGGTTACATGAGCTGGAGATAGTGGAGCGTTATAGAGTGGACAGAGACCTCCTGCAGCAAATTGTTGAGCTGTGCAGGCCACGCCTCACACACAGAACCAACAGAGGGGAACCCATCTCAGTGGAAACTAAGGTATGTGTTGGCCTAAGAATACTAGCAACAGGTACCTTCCAGAGACCAACTGGTGATATAATGGGAATCTCTCAGGCATCTGCATCCAGGGTACTGCACCAGTTCCTGGATGCCATGTCAGCACATGTCGGAGATCATGTATATTTCCCCAATTCCCATGAGGCATTGGCCAGCAATATGCGACTCTTCCAGCAAATAGCGGAATACCCTGAGGTAGTGGGTGCGATAGACTGCACACATATACGCATCAAGGCACCAGCTGGTGAGTGGGGTAGGGCCTACATCAACCACAAGGGCTTCCCCTCCATCAACTGCCAGGTCGTGTGTGATGCCCAGGGCATAATAACAAAAGTGTGTGCTGGCTGCCCTGGAAGCTACCATGATTCCCATATCTGGCATCTGATGCAGCTGTACCAGACATTTGCCAATGGGGACATCCCACATGGTCACTTAGTGGGGGAATGCTGGATATGCACTGGAGCCATGGCTGATGACACCCATCAGAAACGCACACACACCTGAACAAGAACACCATAATGAGGCACACGCACAAACACGAAATGTAATAGAGCATGTGTTTGGGCTGCTCAAGTCACGGTTCCAGTGCCTGGACACATCTGGTGGAGCCTTGCAGTACTCACCAACTACATGTACCCAAATTGTCATGGTATGTGCTATGCTACATAATATGATTCTGCGAAAACAGCTGCAGCAGGACCAGCATAGGGCCGGGACAAACAGCCCCCCACCCTTGCCAAGGCCATCACAGGCAGAGCGTGACTCAGAGGAGGAACAACCTGAGCCTGCCCCAGTAGGCAGAAGGAGGCGTGCCCAGTATGCCCTGGCATTGGCAAAGAGGCAACGCATAGCACATACACTGGTTCAGTAGGAACCCTGGGAATGATACCCCTCTCTGACTCAATCATATAGTAACAGGGACACCTAACATGACACAACCTGCTTTCAAACATGTACAGGGAGTGTAGTATGTGCATCCAACATAGGCAGCCCTGCAGCACCACCTGAGGCATGATTGCCATGTGTTAAGCAATGTAACACCATCTAGTATATGCAAACATGATGACCCTGCCTAACATCTCACCCTCACCAAGCATAATGCCATACTATGAAGACAACAAGATCAAGTACAATAATTGGCTGAAATATTTCTGCTAGCAAAGGGGAACAAATGGCTGACAGACTAGGATGACATACCGAGCAAGACATGATGCTCCACCTGCTTGGGATGGCATGCACCCAGCACACCTGGCTGTGTGGATACTGGCAAAGGCTGTTGTCACCCCCACTGTGCCTTGAATAGGTAAGGCTGGAAACACAAACCCACCACCATAGGTAGCACAAGAGATAACAACCTGGACGTAATGCTACCCAATGCCAGAAGTCTAAACTACAAGGTGCATGCAGACCAAACCCACCTCAGCATGGAGAATGGTAATATCTGTTCTGTAACAGAAACCTGGGTCAAGGTCCAGAAGAACACCCTAATACTACCAGGTTATGCCTTATACCATGCTCTACAGCTCCAAAACATGGAACAAACTACAATAGGAGTGTGGCTATCAGTAATTGTCAAGGATAACCACACCCCCAGGTTGGTACCACAGCAAGAAGCAGCATGGACTATCCATGGGCAAGTAACAGTGGCTCAAACTGGGTCCCTATTTGCAGCCTGCTACAGACCACCCTCACAAACCCAGGAACCTCAGCCAGCCTTCCTGAAGACACTGCAGAGTATGAATGTCTCAACAAATACCAAACAAGGCACGCACAAAGTATGACATAGGTGGCAATCCATTATGTACGGAAGAAATAATCAGGGACCTAGGGACACAAGTGGACGGTAACCCATCATGTGACACTCACATTGCCAAGGTGGCCAGGAAGACCTGCTATATTACCCACCTTAATATGAAAGGATGCACATGTAGACCAAGAGAGGTCACTGTGCCCCCATACTCTTCCCTTATCAGGCCCATACTTGAGAACAATGCCCCAGTTCGGATGTACCTTACCTGACACCTGCAGTAGTTAGAAAGACCACAAATGTACCTCACCAAGAGGATAAAGGGTCCAAACATTTGTCATCTGCTGCCTGGCTGAAGAAACCACAGCCCAATTTACATGCATACTGCCCAGTCAGAGGCGATGTATGCCTGATGTACAAGGCCATGTCCAATCCAGAATGAATGGACGTGCTCCACTGCAGAAACTCCAAATCCAGCAGAGACACCACAGTGAGATATCTGAACCTCCACACATAGATAAATAGGATGTGCTGGAGGGACAGATCCATAACCCAGAGGCTCCTTACACTCTGGAACAGAATCCCAGTCCATAATAGGCTGAGCTCCACACTCATACTCAACAAGAGAAATCTGGTCAAGTGCATGGGAGATAGTAGGTGTACACTGGGGGCCATCCATGTGTCACATCTAGTAAAGTATGCCCTAAAAGGGCATAATATGCACATTGCAAGGGGTGTCGAAAGCTGCACACAGTCTGTCTATGCTCAAACATGGCCAGGGCAGATAGCCTAGTATGAATCTATGATGATACAAATTGTGCAGGACACAAAAGATAATCACACAGCTGTCCTAACTGATGGTAGGAACCATGGTGATAATCCACAGATATGCTCTGCAGTACTCAAATATCAAAAACAATACACCAAACCCACACACATTGCCAACATCCAACCTAACAGATTCTTTGCAAACTCCCCACCAGCACCAAACTGCCAAATATCTATCCCAGCAGAGTGCTGGCCCCCTGACATTGCAGATGCTGAGGTAACAGCCAGCATCTACAAAGCACACCACACAGCATCAATGGTACCAGATGGTGTCCTGGGTTGTGTCCAACAAGTACTGTAAGAAGAATGGAACACCAACTAGCACTACTGTGCACTCACAGTCTTACCACAGGATATGTACCCAAAGAACAGTGTACAGCAACAGTGGTCCCTCACCACAAAGGTGGTGCCTGAATGGATACTGCAAATTATCACCCCTCAACCCTGACTATCTTGGTAGGCAAAGTAATGGAGAGGATGATCATGGATCCCAGGAATAACGAGAATGGTTACCTACAGACATTGGACCCTACCCAGTGTGGCTTTCATAGGGCAGATCCTGCCCCTTAAACATGTCTGACTCATGAGAAACATGCACCAAGGCCATCGATGAGGGGAATGTGGTTCACACAGCCTATCTGGACCTTGCTAAACCCTTCTATACAATACCCCAGTTGTTCAGTACAGATAAACTCACCAGCCTAACTATAAACCCCTATCCAAGTAGATGGGTTGCAAACCAGCTCAAGGACAGAACTGACCTGGTCAGACATGCTGCAGCCATGTCAGACTACAAACCAGGTACACCTGGCATCCCACAAGGCATGATCCTGGGATTTCACTTGTATGCTATATATGTCACATAGGTACAGGCCAACATGGAAGGACTCTGTCTGAACATATTCGCAGATGACTACAAACTGCTCACCATATCGGACCCTCCAGCTGACACAAGCATCCTACAAAAGGCACACATAGAAACAGACAAGTGGTGCCACAGCCACGTCAACAAGCTAAATGCAGAATAGTGTATAGTCATCCCCTGTGGAAACACAGCACGTGGCCACAAATTACCACATAAGTGTTAACCCATTAAGTACATCAGGAGCAATAAGAGACCTGTGGACACAAGGTGATAGATATCCTGCATGTGACAACCATGTGCCTGTAGTGGTTACAGAAACATACCATATACCCACCTAATCATGAAGATAAGCACAGCTAGGTCAGGGTAGGTCATTGTGCCTCTCCAGTCATCCATCAGCAGCCTCACAATTGCATACAATGGCCCTTGTGGGATGTACCCTAGCAGACACCTGCATCAACTGGAAAGACCCCACAAATACCCCACCAGGAGGATCACAGAGCTGTAACAGATGCCATGTGTTGCCTGATTAAACAAACTGCAGCTCCACACAGTGCCATACTGCCTGGCTGGAGGTGATCTGTGCCTGATGTATAAAGCCATGACCAAGCTGGAATCAATGGGCATATGGCACCATGTAAAATCTGAATGCTGGTGACCTATGCAGATGACAGGCCTGAACCCCAGCACAGACATAACCAGGACATGCTGTACCGATTGGTCCATAACCCAGAAGCTCACTCCACTCATGACTAAACTCCCAGTACAGGTTATCCGGGGAGTCCCTCATTGACTGTCATCCAGAGGAATCATGATGACTGGATGGGAGATGTTAGGTGTACCCTGGATATCACCTGTATGTCACGGGTAGACAGAGGCACAGCACACTAACCTTGACATATGTCATGGCAAACACCAGTAAATATGTGTGTTGAAGGACAGACACTCTCTGACTAGCATTACAAATGGCCTATGGCACATGGCCATTGTTTGTCACTGTCCACACAAGTTGTGGAATACATTAACAATGTCGGACAATCTTGTTCTGTGTTGTCCATATCTGAACAAAATGCAACATGGACATATCTGCACAACTGGCCCTCAACCAGTCTGGTGTGCTCACTATAAATATTACAAGCAGTGATAGGACTGAAACCGATGATACTGTCCACCACAGTGAAAGTACTGAACCAGTACACTATACGACAATACACTGTATTGTCAGTATGAAAGGATGTTGACAACTGTATGCAAACTATCCCATGGCAACCCTGCAGGCACAACATAATGCCTGTTAGGTTCAGACACAAAGCAGTTGGGAAGTAAGAACACAACCTGACGTCCAACACTCAACTGTACATGTGAAATATAGATGAAGTCCACACACAAACACAAATGTGGTGGACCACAGATCCCAACATATGGAAAGTTCACACTGGGCATGCTCGCACACTTAGATAAATGAGACGTGTCAGTCAAGAAACCATAGAAACTGTGAACTGGGTATGCTCACACACTTAGGCCATGTCACAGTTCAGCAGCTGCACACACATATCTGGCATTTGTATGTGTTAACACAGGAACCATCCACTATACAGAAATCTGCCCAGTGCACACAGTGAAATTACAACAGAGACATAAGTAAAGTACTGGATCCCACTCATATGCAAACATCTGCCAGAGTACACAAGTTGTTCATAGAGATAGGGAAAGATATGGCAATAAAGACCCACAAACAGTATATGAGCAACAGATACTTGCATCTGACAAGTAAACATATGGCCAAAGAGTGCAATACTAGGCTGTTGTCCCTAGGGGAATACAGAAGGCTATCCACAGTGTATTTGGCGTCTGCCTCCACAGTACAGTAGGCCACTGTACCTCTGCAAAGTTAATGCATATATATGCTCTCCCCCTTACTGATGGATAGTAACAGATGTGCATACCTCTTCATAAATAATGATGTCAGCACACTATACATATGTCAGGAGCACAAATCATACCCAGTAGTTGAATAGCGTGCTCAGCTACTGCGTCTCTCACAAGTGTCATAATATAGTTAGGTGAGGGGTTTAAATACTGCAAGTGCTCAGTGTGTGTGTGACTGTGGGGGGGAGTAGTGTGTGTGCAATTCTATGTGTAAGAGAAATGTCCCTTTTGGCAACTAGTACAACACACCACATGCTGCATATTCCACTGTCTAAACACTGATGGTGTCAGCACCCTATAAGTACAGCAGTGGAAAGCAAGCCTCCCAGTAATGCAAATAGCGTGCTCTGCTACTGCATCTCTCATAAGTATCATAACACAGTTAGGTAGGGGTTTGTATCCTACGCAATTCTATGTGTAAGAGAAATGTCCCTTTTGGCAACTAGTACAACACATGCTGCATGTTCCACTGTCTAAACACTGATGATGTCAGCACCCTATAAGTACAGCAGGGGAAAGCAAGCCTCCCAGTAATGCAAATAGCGTGCTCTGCTACTGCATCTCTCACAAGTATCATAACACAGTTAGGTGGGGGTTTGTATCCTACGCAATTCTATGTGTAAGAGAAATGTCCCTTTTGGCAACTAGTACAACACATGCTGCATATTCTACTGTCTAAACACTGATGATGTCAGCACCCTATAATACAGCAAGGGAAAGCAAGCCTCCCAGTAATGCAAATAGCGTGCTCTGCTACTGCATCTCTCACAAGTATCATAACACAGTTAGGTAGGGGTTTGTATCCTACGCAATTCTATGTGTAAGAGAAATGTCCCTTTTGGCAACTAGTACAACACATGCTGCATATTCCACTGTCTAAACACTGATGATGTCAGCACCCTATAAGTACAGCAGGGGAAAGCAAGCCTCCCAGTAATGCAAATAGCGTGCTCTGCTACTGCATCTCTCACAAGTATCATAACACAGTTAGGTAGGGGTTTGTATCCTACGCAATTCTATGTGTAAGAGAAATGTCCCTTTTGGCAACTAGTACAACACATGCTGCATATTCCACTGTCTAAACACTGATGATGTCAGCACCCTATAAGTACAGCAGGGGAAAGCAAGCCTCCCAGTAATGCAAATAGTGTGCTCTGCTACTGCATCTCTCACAAGTATCATAACACAGTTAGGTAGGGGTTTGTATCCTATGCAATTCTATGTGTAAGAGAAATGTCCCTTTTGGCAACTAGTACAACACATGCTGCATATTCCACTGTCTAAACACTGATGATGTCAGCACCCTATAAGTATAGCAGGGGAAAGCAAGCCTCCCAGTAATGCAAATAGCATGCTCTGCTACAGCATCTCTCACAAGTATCATAACACAGTTAGGTAGGGGTTTGTATCCTACAAACGCCATGTGTGTTTTTGTCACACAGTTTGTCCATGTATGTGGGGTGGTGTTCCCAATATTGCACGACATAGATTATATCAGTAATGTCAATGCACACATGATGTATGTGTGTGCCACATACACATATGTAACTGTGACCTTCAATAGTTCCCATGTCTGAAGCCTGCCTCATGTGAATACATGGAATTTGCATTAGACAACTGTATGACTGTGGTGTTCTGTGCAGGGGCTGCATGTGGTTTGTGAATATACAGTGTGAGTTGTATATGGTGTCATCCTACCAGTGAGGGATACACGTCTAGTCTTGAGCATATAGTCCACATGTTGTTGATGAACAGGTGCAGCATGTTTTCACCTCTTGTGGGAGTGGTAGCAAGTTGTTCCATAGCAATGCAGTGAATAAATGCTAGGAACCTTTCAGCTAGGGTCTTGGAGCTAGAGTAATGCTCACACTCTATGTTTGGGTAGTTGCAGTCCACCTATATAATAGTGTTTGTAGAGACCGTCATATTCCCAGTGTTGTCAGGAAGGCCAAGTGGGTTTCCTGGGCATGGGAGTGTGGTGTGTGCCAGGCTATGAACCTGAAGGCAGTCTAACCCACTGTTAGTTGCACATGGATAGTCTCTGATGCTTTGTGCTGTGTCACCAACCTGGAGGTGTGTGTATCTGTGGTGCCTTTGGATACATCCCCCCGTTCTGGTTTGGTGCATGTTTAGGGGACGACAAGCATGGTATGAGGTATGACCTGGCAGTGATGGGATGCACCTGGGAGCCTTGTACCAGGATTCTGTTACTGCATGGATATTGCTGTTCTCCATGCTAAGGACAGTTTCCACTGCATGCATCTTGAGGTTTACACTGCTGGCGTTGAGTAGCATTACTATTAGTGTCCTATCCCGTGTGATACCTGTGTAGGTGGCTATGTTATTTGAGCCTTGCATAAAAAGGCACTATGTGTGTAGCAAGAGCCTTTGACAATATACAATGGCCCATGGGTGACAGGTGCAAGCTGTCCCTAGCAAAGCAACATGGCTTGTCTAGCATGTAATCCCACGCTGACAGGCATTGGATCCCCTTTGAATGTCACTGAAACATAAGGCAATTGGAGAAATTGATCATCCTGTCTACATATCGTGGCAGCATTCTTGGTGAGGGGAAGATGCTACTCGAGGTCAGGGTCATACCAGCCTGTGCCACATGCTCAGAGAGCCCCTCTATGTCCCCTATCATGTAGTCCAGGGAGGTACGTCACAGGTCATTCACACTGGCATGGACAATGACTGAGTCATATTTGTACATGCCTTGGAGTGACCTGTATGCTTGTGTTATGTGGTGGATCATAGTGCCCGACGGGCATCTCACCGTGACCTTCTCCTTGTTCAGCCTGGTGAGCAGGACCTCAGTGTACCTGATGATAGAGGTACCTATTACAACTGTAGCAGGTGTGTTGTTAAGACGTATGGGCTGTGACTGTTTGGCACACAGGCTTTGCGAGCTATGTGTTGCACGTGCTCTGTTCTGGCATGTGTGTCTGCTTCGCAGGTGTCTGCTGCTCAGGCAGGATGCTATTCTGAGACTTCAAGAATGTTCCTGTGTGTTTCTGTGTTTGGATTGCTGTCGTGGCAGGTCTATGTGAGACTGGTATTATATTCACTGTAGTATCCCTCTCTACCTGACAGGGTATGCCAGTACTGAGTTAAGAGAGCTTAGCCCCCAGTTTGGCTATGTGGTTGCATCTCTCACATGTGTTGTAAGTTTATGGTAAGGGGAGAGGGCTGTCTGGGTACATTAGGCAGCTGTAACATTGCCACATGACTCACAGATTCACCAACTGGACCAGAGAGGAGATTGACAAGTGACCTTTGCACATGCTACCATAGTATTGTGAATCCCATAATAATTAACAACACATAGGGTAAATGCGGAACAAGGTACTCAAGGTGAGTATGTGAGGGTGTAGTGCTCCTGATTTGTTAGTGCTGGCATATATAAATGCTTTCGTGAGCAAATGCCAGGTAAGTCATATGCAATGTGCTACAGGCAACTTACATGCAAACAGGACAAACAGTGACATTCTGTCAAGTGAGACATGGACATCAGTACAGTAAGCAATACAGATGTAACTAGGGATCCACAGAGGCTCTGTAAATCTGCATTGCAGGTGGAATCAGTGTTTCAGGGACATAACAAGCAAACATGCATACAATCAAAGCTACAGTCAGCAGGCCTGGATCTAGCCTATACTACAACAAACAAGGTGTACGACTTCCAGTAGGTAACAGTGCATATATGCAGGCACTATAAGCCTGTACCCAGAAATTCACAGGTCAGACGGGCTGGGTCCAGCCCCACCTCCCACAAGTGTACAGACCATGTACCTTCATAATGTAGAATAACTGGCCTGAAACCCAAGTGCTCATACCTGAAGTAATACACATTTCGAATAACAGACACTGAGCCCTCACTCAGCAGTTCCAAACGTAGTAGGATGTATGCTACCTGTTCCGGCACCACAGTATCCTTGACATGTATGGAGACTCTCCCTCCTGTCATAGTTAGTTCTGTGTTTTGGGGCTGTCATGCATGGTATGAGGTGTGACCTTGTAGTGCTAGGGTGCTCTTGTGAGTCTTGAACCTGTTGTGTATTACTGCACAGATATCAACATCCTCAAACATCCTCATTGCAGAGTCGAGTATGGACAGCATGCAACTTGCAGTTGACATGTCCATCATTGAGTATCAATACTAACATTTTCTTATCCCCTGTGCTACCTATGTAGGTGGCCTTCTGTTGACAGCCTCACCACCAGTATGCAAAGATGTGCAGACATTACACTATGGTAATTACTTTGGGTGTACAAAACAATACAATGACATTCATACTGTAACTGCATCAGGCATGCTGGGATATACCCACAATGATATCATTACACTGTACTGTTGACAACATGATACTATTACTACACTTCTATGTAGTCACCCTGTGCATCAGCACCATGTTAACCTTTTGCTTTCCAATGTTACAGATTGCAGGAGGTGGCACAGTTTCATCATATGCACAGGGTGTGTACGTGGTATGCCTGAGTCTGCCACTGATACAACCAATTGACATGTCTGTGTGTGTGTGTGTGTGTGTGTGTGTGTGTGTGTGTGTGTGTGTGTGTGTGTGTGTGTGTGTGTGTTGGTGAGGGACAGCAGTACAAGATGGGGCAATGTTGATGCAGTGTGTGCGTGTATGCGGTAGCCCTAGGTGTTATCAATTCGCATGTGTGTATGCATGCACACAGTTCCACCTCATGGCTGCCATATACAGGTGTTTGTGGACAGCCACAGACTGTACCTGCCAGGTCATACAGATCCCTGTCTCTGGCCATGGACACGGTACCTGTGACTGACAGGGGTGCTACGGACCATGTCAGATACTAAGCCAGACTGGGTACTGTCATCAGAAGCAGGTGGTTGGTGACTGGAGACAGGTCCCTGTTGGGACTGTCCAGAGCCACATGCACATGGTCTTCTGGGGCAGTCTGATGACAGCACAGACCCAGCATTGCTGGGGCTGCTGCTGGCACTATGGGAGCGGCTGCGGGCCTGTTGTCATCCGTGATGGCTGCCAGCTGCTGCTGTTGCTGGCATACGCCCACGTCGATGCCTCAACCATCCACCATTGCCCTGGCTCATGGACATGTAGTTGTGGAACAGATCTAATGTGTCCCCCCAACGTCTGTCATTGACCTCAGTGAAATTACGGATGGCAGCCGCAACATCACGCATACTGTCATTCATAGCTGTGCGACATGCTCTCAGCTCCCTCAGACCCTGTCTGGTGTACCGTTCCATACGTGACTGTGCCTGCATTACAGCCCGAAACATAGCTGAGGTTGAAAGACCTCTGTGGGCACATCTGACAGGGGTGGTATGCCCACGGATGCTCCCACGAGAACCCTTGGACATTTGCCTATGTGGTACCATGTCAGGACCCTGGCCATGGCTGCTGTGTGGGGATGCATGTGCCACCGATACCACATTACCCTGGTCAATGCCCACTGTATCCTGTCCATCACCTAGGGACATTGGTGACAAAGGATGTATTGGCAGGATGACTGTGTGCATTGATGGGGTCAACAGCTGTGTACTGTCAATTGGCTGACCAACGATGGACCCTAGCACACCTCCCTGTGCCATTACACAGGTATCTTCATTATCACTATCCACGGCAGCTGATTCAGGTTCCCTGCTGCTCAACACCAGAGCAGCACCAGAACCTGTGGGAGTAAGACAGGAAACACAGTTTACAATGTGTACACAATGTCACCACTGATACACACAGGCACACATGCACACATGCACACATACACTCATACACACATGCACACATGCGCACATGCACACATGAACACATGTGCACATGCACACAAGCACACATGCACACATGCACACATGCACACATGCACACATGCACTCATGCGCACATGGACACATGCACACATGCGCACATGCACACATGCACACATGTACACATGTGCACATGCACACATGCACACATGCACACAGGTGCACATGCACACAGGTGCACATGCACACATGCACATTCCTCAGTATTTGAGATATCAACACACAGACACAAACACACCTGCAATCAAACACATAGCACTACTGCTTCAGCCCATTATTACTATTAGTATCAAGAGTATTGAAGGTATTGTTATTACACACTCACCAGCATGGATAGGCTGCCTTGCTGTTACACCAGAGGGACCTGCAGAAATGAGACATTTATTGTCAGTGGGCACAACTGTGCCACTGATACTGTGAGTATGATACAGTTCAGTAGTACAACAGTTGGCTTCCACAGGTCTACTGCTGATATTGAGAATATCACTCTTGCACAATAATTACCAAGATAACAGCTACAAACCGAGAACACACCTCACACATGCATAAACTAACAGTTTACAGAACAGTCAACTATACATATGGCATGTTACCTGCACGCTCTGAGTCCTACTGCTGGGTGGCTCCAGCCTCCATCATTACACATGTATGCTGCCACTGTTGTTGCTGTTGGGCTGGAGCCACAACACTTAGGAGTAGTCCCTCCAGTCTGGTGAGGGGGGGATGTATAGCCACCCCACCACCTGTGGCAAGCTGTTGCCTGTGGATATCTGACGCACGCTGACGGACATTTCTAATTAAATCACTGCAGTGATGGTGTACCTGCTCATATATCCGGTTATGTGTGCCTATGTCATTTACCCGATGGACCAGGTCTTGCCACAGTGCAGCCCTCTCCTGCTGGTTCTGGCTGGTGCAGGAAAAGAGTATTGCAAAATCCCGCACCTGGCTCTGGTGTATCTCCTCATCCTCTGCAGTGGAGTACACAGGGTTTCGCTGGTGAACCATAGCCCTGAAAAGGAAAAGAAAAATATGTCAGCAATATATGTCAGCAAAATATGGCACACATAATACACATAATACTCGACTGTAGTGATATTACTTAACCCCCATATAACGAGTATGGCTAATGACCATGGATCAGCATCTACTGCTGTTAGCCCTCATAATGGAGAGTGTGTGCCGGTTCAAGGTAATGTAATTATGGCTCTAAATAAAGAGAGCGGCACAACTTTAAGTAACAACATCCCTTCTATGGCTACTTTTGTCAATAACAATAATTTTTTTAGTGCTGTGCAAGATAATAATTTTCTTTTGAAGACGCTGATGAACAGGCTGCTAATAACCTATTGAGCAAGATTAATGATTTTGATACGAAAATGTTTAAATGTCGGAAACTTCAGCTTGAAGTTTCTTATTTGCAAGAATGTATCAATAGGAAGATCATTCCTAAAGGGCTTAGGCAGTGGCGTTATCCAGCAGGCCTAGTGAATGGATCGGGATTTCATCATGAACTGTTAGAACTGTTTGACCGTCAAGGGTTTGAGTTTTTAAAAGCCCTTATTAATTTTTACAATACAGAGATTGGGGTTCTTAAAACAGACCTTGAAATATTGGATCAATACATTAAAAATCATGCAGATTTTATTAGTACAAATTTGAGTATTGCAGGACATATTCTAGTATAGAATTGCCATTGGACAAACTATTGACTACCAAAAAGAGAAAGATTGCTAGAGACATTAGCGATTACACCAAAAAACAGGCTTATGTTAACATGGACATTAATGAAAGTAATGGTTTGGCTACTACATCTAGTAATAGTCCTGTAGCTGACCTAAGAGCTAATGAGCCATTGAGGCGGAGTGAATGCCTTAATAACCGAAGTAACAATGGAGGATATAATAATGCCTCTAGTAACAATGCTGGGAATGTTAATAATAGGACCGACAATTTTAGTTGGCAGGATTTTCACCCCAATACCAATGTCCGAACCAACAATCGCCAATTCAACCGCAATCGGACACAAGGGAGGAACAAAAAGAGACAGCGGAACCGATAGCATTTGATAATTGTGATATCTGTAACTTAAATATCCATACTAGTTCGAAAGGAGATTTTAAAATCTTTAATTATACCATCTTGGATGTTCATCAGGAGATGGTTGATTTTCTTTCGAAAAGACTGACTTTTGTTCCTTCTAGAAGGATGGACATTGCAGATACTCTAACTGACCTCAAGTTATTTGTTCGTAAACTTAATCTTAATTTATGTATGGGTAATAGTTTAACTATGTCTTGCCCCACCAGGGTTTCTAGTTTATTTAACCCCCCAATTCACCCTGAGTTAAATGTGTTTGAAAGAATGTGTGAATTTGACTTTAGAGCCATTAAGGAAGGTTTCCACAAGAGGGTTATTAGATCTAACCTTAGCGTTTTGGAAAATGACTGTATTAACTTGTTAAAAGACTGCAACATTAGGGTCATGAAACCAGACAAGGGGGTGGTCTGGTTTTTATGGACCATGCAGTTTATGTAGAAAAAATGGGTCGCCAACTTGATACTGAATCATACACTAAAGTTTCATTGAATGAAGTAAATGGAGCATATAATAAGATTAGGGAAAGTTTGGAAGATTTTTTCTTGGAGAGCTCCATAGACATTGATCTGTATCATTATTTAACAATGTTGGCTCCTATTACTCCAGCCTTGTTTGGGACCCCTAAGATTCATAAATCTTTGACAGACCCACCTTTTAGACCAATAGTTGATGGGCGAGGGTCAATAACTTATGGGTGTGCCAAGTACATAGACAGCTTACTTAAACCATTCTTAGAGAGCGAAACACAAATATGCAAGGATTCATGGAGTTTTCTACAAGATATCAGTAAGCTTGAATTTCAGCAAACCAGTCATAGGTTCATAGGTTCATAGGTTCATACTAGGCTATCTGCCCAAGGGCATTTATAAGCCTAGCCCATAGTTATGTGGCTTTCGCCACCCCTTTAGTTTGAATAAAAACTATGCCTATCATTTTTCTGTGCCTCTGTCAAGCAGTGACACTGAAGTAATCCCTGGGGTATATCTGCGATCTCCCATCCATTGGTCAAGATTCCTCTTGAACAAGGCCAGCGAGGTGCTCTGCCTCACATGTACCGGGATTTTGTTCCACAGCATAGGGAGTCTCTGGGTGATGAATCTGTCCCTCCAGCACGTTCTATTTATAACCATGTCAAGGTTTAAGTCTCCGCCTTGTGGTTCTGAGGGATCTAGATTTTTGAGGTGAAGCATATTCATCAAATCTGGGTTTGACATGGCCTTATATGTCAGGCACAGGTCACCTCTGAGCAAGCGGTATGAGACTGAATAGAGCTGGAGTTCTTTCAGTCGGGCAGCATAAGACATATTTTTGAGACCCTTTATCCTTTTGGTGAGGAACTTTTGGGGCCTTTCAAGCTGCATCAGGTGTCTGGTCAAATACATTCTGAACGGGGCATTGTACTCAATCATAGGTCTAATGAGTGATGAGTACAGGGGACGATGACCTCCCTTGATCTAGATGTGAATCCCTTCATGATCAGGTGGGCGATATAGAAGGTTTTCCTAACTACTTTAGCAACATGAGTGTCAAACGAAAGGCTACTGTCAACCTGGGTCCCCAGATCCCTGATGACTTTTTCTGTGCTCAGTGGATTGCCACCTATATGGTAGCTAGGGGTAACCTTGTTTTTCCCGAAGGGTATGACTATGCATTTTTTGGCGTTTAACTTCAGGCCATGGCTCTGGCACCAGTTATCCGTTTCTGAGAGGCCCTTCTGGAGGATATCTGTGTCAGATGTGTTTTCGACTATGGCCCAGTTTGCAGTCATCTGCAAACTTTGTCAGCCATAACCCTCCTGTGTTTGCTTGTACTTCAGAAAAGTAGATGCCGAACAAGAGTGGACCCAGGACTGAGCCCTGTGGGACACCACTTGTGACAGGCTTTGAGTCTGACATGGCTCCAGCAACTCTGACCCTGTGGGTTCTGTCGCTTAGCCAGTTTGCAACCCATCTTGTGATGTATGGGTTTACATTCAAGCTGATGAGTTTTTCGATGATACCTGAGTGGGGTATTGTGTGAAGGCCTTTGCCAGGTCGAGGTAGGCTGTATGGACTGCCTTTCCTCATCAATGGCCTTGGTGACTGTCTCAAAAAGTCAACCAAGTTTAAGAGGCAGGATCTGCCTTTGACAAAGCCAAACTGGGTTGGATCCAAAGTCTGCAAGTTCCCTAAGTCTTTATTTATGAGTTCCATTATGATCCTCTCCATGGCTTTGCAGATAAGGCTTGTCAAGCTAATGGGGTGGTAATTTCCAGGGTCTGTGGAGGCACTGCCCTTATGAAGTGGGACCACAGTCGCGGCGCCACTCCTTGGGTGCATTATCCTGAGGTGAGGCTAAGATTAAACAGCTGTCCTAACTGTGGGTTTAATTCCTCATTGAGTTCATGAAGCACACAGCTGGGGACACCATCCGGTCCCATGGATGCTGTGTTTTTTGCCATAGTGAGGGCAGTTCTCACCTGGGCGTTGGAGATGTTTGGGGGGCTACAATCCTCTGGAATAGATATCTCTCCTTTTGGGGGAAGTTTGCACTGAACCTGTCAGCCAGTATGTTAGCAATGTGTGTAGGTTCAGTAATTTTCACATCATTTTGAACTAATTCTGAGCATATGTGGGAGTTTCCTCCTAGGTTTCTAACATAGCTAAAGAAGGCCTTATGATTGTCTTTAGAGTCCTTGGCGATTTTTCTCAAAATTTGCCTTTGATGATTTTATGAGAGCTCTTAGTTTTTTACTTATAATGATCAAAGGTGTCTTACCTTTCAAGGATTTTGCTCTATCTTGTAGTAGCTTCCTCCTTTTGTTGTAGAGCTTGTTTATGGCTGGGGTCCACCAGACTGGACGCTTGCCTTTGGTACAGAGAGTCTTAGTTTTGTTTGGGATAGCCTGATCCATGCAGTCCTGTAGGTGCTGGTAGAAGGCATTTGTAAGCGATTCAGCGGTTTGAGTAATGTTTACCACTGGCTCAGGCGCCTTAAAGGAGACCACACTAGTTTTTAGAAGTGTGAAATCGGCTTTTGAGAAGTTTTTCACTGTGGTCTTTTTTGTTTCAGGTGGGGGCGGGATGAGGACCTCCAGCGAGATTAGTTTATGATCTGATCTCACCAGTGAGGGGTATACTTCCAGTGTTGAACATTTTGATCCCATGTTCGTGATGATGAGATCAAGTATGTTTTCACCTCTTGTGGGGATGGTGACTAGTTGTTCCATGGCATTTGAGTTTATGAACTCCAGGAATCTTTGGGTTAGAGTGTTCGGGCTTGAGTAGTGTTCCCAGTCTATATTAGGGTAGTTGATGTCACCTAGTATGATGGTGTTTGGAGATACATTTTTCCCTTCCAATGTTTTCAGGAAGGCCATGTGAGGTTCCTGAGTTTGAGAGGGTGGCCTGTAACATGCTACAAATTGCAGAGCAGTCTTGCCTATGGTTAATTGCACCTGGATGGTCTCCGATGCATCGTGCGTTGCCATCAACCTTGAGGTGTGGGTGTCCTTTATGAATATGGACACCCCCCCTCCTTTCTTGGTGTTGTCCGGATTTTGGGGCCGGAACGCATGATATGAGGTGAAACCTGTTAGTGCTGGGGTGCTCTCAGGAGCCTTGAACCAGGTTTCTGTCACAGCACAGACATCGATGTTCTCCATATTGAGAAGGGCCTCGAGTGCATGCATCTTGAGATTGAGACTTCTGGCATTGAGCAGCATTACCCTTAGTTTTTTTCCTTTTTGGTGTTCTAGAGTGGTAGGTTTAGAATTTGAGCCTTGCCTAAAAAAGGCACTATGGGGGTGGCAAGAGCCTTTGCCAATATCCGGAAGCCCAGGGGTGACAGGTGCAAGCCGTCCCTTGCGAAGCAGCGTGGCTTGTCCAGCATGTCATCCCAGGCAGACAAACATTGGATCCCCTTTGCATGACACCAGAATTTAAGCCAATTATTAAAGCTGATCATCTTATCACTGTATTGTGGCATCATTCTAGGTGAAGGTAGGATACTGCTCAAGGTCAGGGTCATACCTGCCTGGGCTACATAATCAGAGAGCTCCTCGATGTCCCTTTTCATGTAGTCAAAGGAGGTACGTCTCAGGTCGTTGACACCAGCGTGGACAATGACTGAGTCGTACTTGTACCTGCTGTTGAGAGACCTGAGTGCTTGCGTTATGTGGCGGATTCTAGTGCCCGACAGGCAGCTTACTGTGACCTTCTCCTTACTCAGTCTGGTGAGCGGGACGTCAGTGTGTCTGACTATGGAATCACCAATGACAAGTGTGTCTGGCATTTTGTTTGGCCTTAAGGGCTGTGACTGTTTGACACTCTGACTGTGTGGTCTATGTGTTGCATGTGTTGGGTCGTGAGGTGGTAGTTGTTTGGGTGTCTGCTTTGGTGGCCTCTGCTGTTTTGGTAAATTTTTGATCAGAGCCTCCGAGTATGTATTTGTGTGAGTATGTGTATGATTTGAAGTTGTGATGGTACCATGTGTGACTGGGTATGTATTGTGTGTGGTTACCTTCTCCTCCTGTCTGGTCTTGCCAGTCCTATGTTGAGAGAGCTCAGCCTCCAGTTTGGCCGTATAGTTGCATCTCTCGCATGTATTTGTGTTTTGTGGGAGAAGGAGAGGATTGTCTGTGTACATGAGTCAATTGTAACATTGCCTCAATATTCCCAGGTTCACCAGTTGAGCTGGAGAGGACACTAGCAACTGATCCCTCGACATACTAGAAGTAGTAGATAAAGAACTTTCAAAGGACTTTTTGTTCCTATATATTTTGCTTTTTCCTTGCAATAGATGTTAAGGATCTATATACGGTCATTCCCCATGACATTGGAATAGATTGGACTCGTGAATTTTTGTTAATGAAAAAAGCTGATAGTAATGTTATCTATTTAGTGGTAACATTATTGGAGCTGGTTTTGACTAATAATTACATGACTTTTGAGGGTGAGTTTTATTTGCAAAAATCGGGGGTAGCCATGGGCTCCCCTTGTGGTGGAAGCTTTGCCAATGCCGTAATGGCATATTGGGAGCATAGCTTACTATAACAAGATCCATTATTTCGGAGCAATGTCTACTGGTACACTAGGTACCAGGATGACATGTTTTGTATTTGGTTAGGTGAAACTTCCCTAGTACCAATGTTTATTAGCCTTATATCTAAAACCACTACTTTTTTGGAATTCACCTATGAATTGGAAGATGAGTCCATTAATTTCCTTGATATTCTATTGGTTAAAGATTTTGGAGGCCTTCGTTATAAAAGCAAAATATATAGGAACAAAAAAGAAAAGTAACAACAAATCACACCAGTCTTATGTAAAATCACGAATGCTTTACTTCGTTAGCGCTTTCATGCACAACATTAAATGCACTTCTTCAGACAAAGTATTACTCTCAAAGCATGCGCATATATACACTTGCAATTAAAGTAAATTGAATAATTGCCTTATTACAATAAATTTTACCTATTTAATTGATTAATGCAAAAAACTTTGATTGAATTCAAAATATTTAAAAACAGCTCAACACATATTTGTAAAAACAAAAAACCAGGTTCAAACCACATAAATATAATTAATGTAAATCTAAAATAATTCTATAATTTTATGAAATTAATAATCAAATATAATATATATTATATATAATATATGTAAAAAATAATCAATAGTCTAGACTTAACATTTTATACCAGCGGGTGTTCAAATTAAGAAACCTATATCCTAACAATTGTACATTGACAAACTGAATGTATTTCTCAAAAAATATTCAAATATTGTACTATTATTTTTCTAATTACCTATCCAGGGCTTTTAATTTTAACAAACATTTAATAGTACACATTTCATTTATTCCTGGATATACATAAGCATTGGTTTTAAGTTGCCACAGCAACTCGTATTCCTCTAACTTCAAATGCCATGGTCCCCCTCTTAGATTTTTGTTAATTTTTTGGACCACTGTAAATTCAAAACTATGCATTTTATTTTCTGTGACATGCTTCGCTAGAGCGTTGGATTCTACACCTTTAGAAATAGCATACACATGTTCGTATATGCGTTGTTTAAGTTGGCGTTCCGTTTTGCCCAGGTAAAATACAGGGCACATTTTACAAGTTGCAAGGTAGACAACTCCTTGAGTTTGACAATCACATTTGTCCGGGGAGAGAGGGGGAGAGAGAGAGAGAGAGAGAGAGAGAGAGACAGAGGGAGAGAGAGAGTGAGAGGGGGTGGGACAGAGAGAGAGATAGTCATATACAGACATATCTGTAGACAGTCAGATCTGTCTGTATATGTATATGTATCTACATCTATCTATATATGTATGTGTGTATTACATATATCTGTACATACATATTCTATCAATCTCGATGTCTGTGCAGTAACTGAAACCTGGTTCAAGGCTCCTGAGAGCACCCCAGCGCTACCAGGCTATACCTCGTATCATGCTTTTCGGCCCCAAAACTCAGGCCAAACCAAAAAGGGAGGGGGAGTGTCCATATTCATCAAGGACACCCACACCTCCAGGTTAGTGGCCACACATGAAGCATCAGAGACCATCCAGGTGCAACTAACCGTAGGCAAAACTGCTAATCAACTGGTAGCATGTTACAGACCACCCTCCCAATCTCAGGAACCCCATTCAGCCTTCCTGAAGACATTGGAGGATATGAATGTCTCACCAAACACCATCATATTGGGAGACTTCAACTACCCTAACATTGACTGGGTGAATTATTCTAGCCCAAACACCCTAGCCCAAAGGTTCCTGGAATTCATAAATTCAAATGCAATGGGACAGCAAGTCACCTCTCCCACAAGGGGAGATAATATACTAGACCTGATCATCACAAACATGAGGACAATGTGCTCCATACCGGAAGTATACCCCTCACTAGTGAGATCTGACCACAAACTAATCACCCTGGATATACATATCCCACCTCCACCCCCAACACAAAAGACTACAGTGAAAAACTTCTCAAAAGCCGACTTTACACTTCTTAAAACTGAGATGGTATCCTTTAAGCCCACTGGGCCAGTGGAAACCACATCCCACAATGCAGAATCCTTCACAAATGATTTCTACGGACATCTCCAAGAATGCATGGATCATGCAATCCCAGCTAAAACCAAGACCCTCTCCACCAAGGGCAGGCATCCTGTCTGGTGGACCCCAGCCATAAACAAATTGTATAACAAAAGAAGGAAGCTACTGCACGACAGAGCAAAATTCCATAAAGGGAAGGCATCTCTGATCAGCACTAGTAGAAAGCTACGTTCTCTCATAAAAACATCCAAGGCCATCTTTGAGAGAAAAATCGCTATGGACACTAAAGATAACCACAAGACCTTCTTCTGCTATGTTAGAAACCTGGGCGGAAACCCTCAGATATTTTCAGAGTTAGTTCACAATGACAAAAAATACACTGTACCCACAGATATTGCCAGCATTCTGGCAGACAGATTCAGTGCATATTTCTCCCCTCCCTCACCCCCAAAGAAGAAATACTTATCCCAGCTGAATGTAACCTCCCTGTCATCTCAGATGTCCAGGTGAGAACCGCCCTCAGCAAAGCTAAAAACACAGCATCAATGGGACCTGACGGTATCCCGGGTTGCGTGCTACGTGAACTCCAAGAGGAGCTAAACCTGCACATAAAAATGCTATTTAACCATACTCTTACTATAGGATATGTACCTGAACACAGGCGTACAGCAACAGTAGTCCCACTCCACAAAGGAGGCACCTCTACAGACCCTGGTAACTACCGCCCCATAAGCTTAACCAGCCTGGTCTGCAAAGCTATGGAAAGAATCATTATGGAACTCATAAACAGAGACATTGGGGACTTACAGACACTTGATCCCACCCAGTTCGGCTTTGTAAAGGGCATATCCTGCCTTTTGAACCTGGTTGACTTTTTCAAAGCAGTCATAAGAGCCATTGACCAGGGTAAATCAGTCCATACAGCCTACCTGGACTTGGCTAAAGCTTTCGACACAATACCACACTCTGGCATCATAGACAAGCTCAACAGCTGAAATGTAAATCCATATGTCACAAGATGGGTTGCAAACTTGCTACAGGATAGAACCCATAAAGTCAAAGTCGCTGGAGCCATGTCAGACTCACAGCCAGTCACAAGTGGTGTCCCACAGGGCTTTGTCCTGGGATCCCTTTTGTTCGGCATTTATTTCTCAGATGTGAAAGCAAACATGGGAGGGTTGTGGCTGACAAAGTTTGCAGATGACTGCAAACTAGGCACCATAGTCGATACACCAGCTGAAACATGCATACTACAGAAAGGCCTCACTGAAACGGACAACTGGTGCTGGAGTCATGGCCTTAAACTAAATGCCATAAAATGTATAGTCATCCCCTTTGGGAAAAACAAAGTACCCACAAATTATCACATAGACAGTAACCCATTGAGTACAGAAAAAGTAATCAGAGACCTGGGGACCCAAGTCGATAGTGACCTCTCATTTGACACCCACATTGCCAAAGTGGTTAGAAAGACTTTCTACCTTGCCCACCTTATCATGAAGGGATTCACATCCAGATCAAAGGAGGTCATTGTACCCCTATACTCCTCCCTTATCAGGCCCATGATTGAGTAAAATGCCCATTTGGTATGTATCTCACCCGGCACTTGCAACAGCTAGAGAGACCCCAAAAGTACCTCACCAAGAGGATCAAGGGTTTCCAACATGTCACATGCTGCCAGACTAAAGAAACTCCAGCTCTTTTCAGTAGCATACCGCCTACGTAGAGGTGATCTGTGCCTGACGTACAAGGCCATGTCCAATCAGGAATTGATGGACATGCTCCACCTCATAAAATCCAAATCCATCAGAACCATGAGAGCTAAAGATTTAATCCTCAGCACAAATATGAATAGGACATGCTGGAGGGACAGATTCATAACTCAGAGGCTTCCCATACTCTGGAACAGAATCCCCGTTCATGTTAGGCAGAGCCCCTCACTGACTCTCTTCAAGAAAAATCTTGACGAGTGGATGGGAGATCGTAGGTTTACCCCAGGGGTCATCTTTGTGTCACTACTAGACAGAGGCACAGTAAACTAATTCTATTATGTAAGGGGGTCTTCACTGTGTCACTACTAGACAGAGGCACAATATTCTAAATCTATTCTGTACACTTTTGTACCATTACATGGGGTGGCAAAAGCCACATCACTATGGCTAGGCTTATAAATGCCCCAGGGCAGATAGCCTAGTACTAAACTATGAAACTATGAAACTATATATGTCTATGTATTTCTACATCCCTCTCTATCTATGTATACATATATGCATATTATATATACATACATATCTCGATATACATACGTATATACATGATAGATATATATATAATCCTTTTTAGTTCCACATATGTATACACACACTAACGTACTGATGAACATCCATTACTGTACAACCTACATTGTACATTGAACTACAACCTACATTGATATGTGCACATAGCTACCTTCACATACATATGTATGTACAGCTTTCAATGACAGTTGCAGTATGTCCCCTGCCCTATGCACATCTTCATATACATAGATACAGACCAATAACACATATGGAGGGTTCACAGTATGTAGACTATTATAGCAGTACTTTACATTATCTGTGTTTGTTACAGCTGTTTGCGTTGGCTTTCTGATAGTTGGCCTGCTGTCAACTTGTTTGTTTTGTTGTTATATATTTTTTTCTTTCTTTCCTTTCTCTTTTTCTTTCTCTTTCTCTTTCTCTCTGTCTCTACCTCCAGAGGGTGCAATGAAAGTATTGCATGTGTGGACTGGGAGTACAGGATGCTTTTGTGGGTATCTGCACATGTCCATGTGATGGCCTCTGCACCAATTGTTAGCCAGCATTTACTAATTGCATGCAGCCTGTTGTGTAGTGATTGCAGTTCTCACTGTGATTTCAGGACAGTGCTATAAAAAGGTTTGTTAGGTAGGCGTAGCCCTTTCAGATTATCAGGATGGGGACCATGCTGGTTTGCTGTGGACACTGTTCTGTGAGTGTAAGGGTTGGTATGTCTCTCATATTTCAAGCTGTGTTGTAGACACTGCAATGCATGTTGTACTGTAACCTGAGTATTCCTTCCTCCAGTTTCCTCTTCTCAGTGTGTATGTAAACTGACACCTACGACTAGTAATACTGTGTATATGGGTGTGTGTGCTTTCCTGTGGGAATTGTGGTGTAACTGGTATATAGCAGTGGCTCTTGCAATCTGTTGCTATGGCTTCAATATTTGACCTTTACATTCACTCCTTGTATGCCTGCTAGGTGTCTTTCCTGTAATGTGTTGCTATGGCTTTCCTATTTTCCATTTACATTCACAGCTTGTAATGCTTGCTATATCTGTTTGAGCAGCAATTCCCTATGTGTTTGTTGTGGTAGGGTGGTACTGCATGCAGTGTGGTCTGGCCATGATGTGGGCCTTGACACTTAGAAGGGTATTTGATCATGCTGCTGAGAAGGCCTCAAATACTCTCAGGTGCATCTTTTATCAGCCTCATGGAATGGTACATATCAGTGGGATAAACCCATGAAATATTCTGATATTCTGCAGTTGTGACTGTGGGTTATTTTGAGCATATGTATTACTACACCATTTGTGACGTGCAAGTGGTGCATACTTTCAGTAATTCATATTTAACATTGCATGTGTTGTAACACCTTTCTGCCTACTGTTAGTACATTTCACAGGGTGTCAGTGGGGCATAGTTGACCCATGAAATATTCTGATATTCTGCAGTTGTGACTGTGGGTTATTTTGAGCATATGTATTACTACACCATTTGTGACGTGCAAGTGGTGCATACTTTCAGTAATTCATATTTAACATTGCATGTGTTGTAACACCTTTCTGCCTACTGTTAGTACATTTCACAGGGTGTCAGTGGGGCACAGTTGACATTTGTTTTCAAATCGAGGACAACCCTGTAACTCAGTCACAGTTGCTATGCCTGGGCTCTTAACTATTCAACTATGGCAGTGTTTATCCTGCTCTGAGTATGTGTGTGGCTTGCCAGGTGCTACTGTGACATTATTACCTACTAGCTACCAACTAGCATGGCTGTTTCTCTTCACACAGTAATATTTTACAAATCCACTAGATTTGACAGTAAATATGGTTTACTATCAAATGGTCGATTGCTACTCCAACGAACGTCGGATGGTCGACACCGGAAGGCCGAACCGTTTTATCGAAAACAATCTCGAAATGGGTTCCACCATGGGTCGAGGTAGGGGAGACGTTCGTAGGTACGACTAATACGTACTCCTACCTCAACCCATGGTAATACCGTTCTTAGATTGATAGTTCGACTTCAATATTCGATATATCTGACCTTCCGATGTCGACCATCTGACGTTCGATGGAGTGGCAATCGACCATTTGATAGTAAACCAGTAAATATACATGACATGCTTTGTGTACTAGACTTGCTATATTCCCTTTACATTAATTCATGCTATTTCATGATATATTTCTTTCAGCACAATGTTCTTGTATAGCAGTCATGGCTTAGTGGTAAGTCATGCAGACTACTGTTTCCAAGGTCCTGGATTCAGGACTGACAGAGGAATTTTATTTTATTGGCCAGCAATAATCATGATGGTCACTGTCTGAGGAAGTAGTGGTACATCGGATACGCACACTTCTCTTGGCATGTAGCATGCAAGCATGTTAGGACACTGCATATGCACTTTGTGATTAAGTCTATCAGAACTGTCACATGAATGGGAAATGTACTCCTTGCACTCATCCCTCTCACCCTGCATTCTCCATATCAGTTCAGAAATGACTGTGATTGATGTGAGACTGTTTCTGCACCATAGCCTTGCACATACATTGAATCACACCATTGACACAGCTACTTCAGGGGTTGGGAGATTCTTGTGTTTCTGAAAAACATTAGAACATACCCCTGTACTGTGTGCTGCTTGGGTGTCTGCATGCACAGATTCCCTGTCCATGGTCAAGCTTTGCGTGTCCCACACTGTTCTCTATGACTATGAAATAGGATCACTACTATCATCATCAGAGTCAGATGACCCTCCCACACCAGGCAGTGGAAGTTCCACAGTGGAGGTGACCCTGGATAAAGATTCACCTGTGAATACAGCAACCACAAAACACACTTATTTATGTATAACCCAGCAATTCTAACATAAGATCCAGTGGACATTTAATGTTACAGTGTGTACCAACATTACTGGATAATACATTACCTTCTGTTGGGGGTCTATGCAGTCTGTAACCATGATATTCCTACAGTACCTGAAACATACACCACTACTGAGATGTGCATTGAGTAACAATGAGTAGTGGGCAAAGTACAGTAATAATTCCTTAAATGACATATGACAATACCCACCTGGGGCATCTCTGATCAGTACTTTAGAGGCATGTTGCATCTCACCTATGATGTCCAACACCACAGAATGGAACTCACAGTAGATTGTTGCCCCTCTGTCAGGGTCCAGAAACTGCTCCATCTCCATCTAAGGTGGCTTGATCATTATCTGCCTCCCATCATATTAGTTTCTATTGCAAGATGGAGACCCCATTTTCTGGCAGCTATGGTAATGTCAGTGGTTTTAAATCAGACTTTCTCATAATAGTGGCCTTGTCCACACACAGCATTGATGTTAACCACAAGATCTTGCCATCTCTTGGGTCAGTGATGTGGAGTGATACGCCAGTGAGTTCCCAAGTGAAAGAGCAATGGATCATGCATGATGCAGCTGAAGAACATATGTCACAGAAAGGCAGTCAGGATCTTAATGTAGAATTCCCACAGGAAACAGTGAGCAAAGAATGTGGCCACAGTTTAGAAGAAAATGAGCGAAGGGAAGAGGTGCTTAATTTAATACAAATGGATAGACATATTAAGATTGATGAAAGAATTAGATTACAGAAAGCAAATAAATCCAGAATGTTATAATTCTGATTAAACAGGTGAACACAGTAATCAAGACTATTAACAGAAAGTCATGTGATATTACAGAAGTAAGTAGGATATATTACTGTGCAGCTAAATTAACAACTGATAAAGTTGTACCACAAAAATGCAGAACAATAGGAGAAAGAAAGGGAATAAATAAAATGTCATCATGGAAGCATCAAACAGAGAAAATTATAAAGCAATTAAGAAAACAAGTATCACTGTTTGAAGGGTATAGAAGAGTTAACAGATAAAAATACTTAGAAAGAAAGACAAATGTGATAAAAGCAATGTGCAGTATCAGAACAGACCATGATCTATAGTATACTATTGCAAATTATAAACTAAATGACCCAAGAAAGATTTATAGAGACTTGGGAAAAATGCAAAAGGAACAGAAACACCACGAAAAAAAGAATTAGACACATTTTGGAGTGTGGAACATGATGAAGATGCGGAAGTAAAAGGAATAGTAAGAAGTTCAGATGTACAGGATATGAAATGGGATGAAAGAACAAATTATAGAAAATGAAGCAAAATTAAGAAAATCTCCTAAATGGAAAACCCCAGACTGAGATGCAGTACCTAACTTCTAGCTAAAATTATTAACATCTTTACGTGAAGACTTAGCTTTAAATAAGAAACACTTATATGTACTCTCTGAACAGGCATCAGCTGGTTACCGACAGGAAACATGATTCTACTTAACAGCAAATGTATTAGCCATCCTAAAAACTATAGACCACTAACTTACCTTCCAACAATATGCAAACTATATACTGGAACTGATCACAACAGAGTTTATAGTCATTTACAAGAAAACTCAATCATGGCAATAGAACAAAAGGGTAACAAACAAAAGTCATATGGAGCAAAGAATAACTTGTTGCTAAATAAAGGTATACTGCAAAATGTAAAACAAAAGTCGTATGGAACAAAGAATCATTTGTTGCTAAATAAAAGCATATTGAGAAATGTAAAAAGAGGAAATCTAAGCATGGCATGGATAGATTACAAAAAATGACTGAGATTTCTTTTTTGGGATAAACTCTTGGCTAGGCTTGTAAAGGCCCAAGGGTCATTAGCATAGTAACTTCCTATGATCCTTTGAAAATCATCTCACATTCAAGGATAAAGGAGTGCTTACAGAACTATAAGATACATCCTATACTGATCAATTACATTGCATAAAAGTGACCATGAAACAGTGTCAAACAACTTTGCAATTAAACCACAACAAAGGACAATTTATTATCCCAGTGATAAAAATTCAAGAGAGATATTCAAGGGTGACTCTGTCACCACTGTTGCTTTGTCTTGCCCTTAACCTATTACGCTGTTGTTAACAGATTAGGTTTATAATCTGGCTCTCAGAAAACTAAGTTGTTTAAAGATTTCACATCTGCATTTGTGGATGACTGAAAATTATATAGCTCATCAGATGAGGAGTTGAAAGCACAACTGTAAGAGGTTAAAACTCTTCTCAGATAATATTAGAATGACATTTGGTCTTGATAAATGTGTGAAAGTAATGTTTAAGCAGGAAAGTTGCACTACCACGAAAATATCAGTCTAGGAAAGGAATGTGATATAAAGGAACTTTTTGCAGGAAGGAATGTATATTTTACTACTATGTTACTAAAATTTAATAAAGTGTTTTCTAGTCTTGAGGAGCTTTTCTCCCCAGGTCTCAGTGAAAATGAGCCAAAAGCTCAGCCAGACTAACCCAGTTAACAAATGTAAAATAAAATAAATAAATAAATACAAAATAAATATTTGGGAATTGATGAAGGATCAGAAAAAAAAAATAATTAAGGAACACTTCAGATGACAAAAACTAATATTGAAAACAGCTCTGACATTTAGGAACAAAGTCCGAGCTATAAAACAGTTTGCTCTCCCTGTCTTAGCTGACCATTTTGATGTGATTGATTAGCACCAAAAGATATTGGATCAGCTGGACAGAAAAACATGAAAATTGCTTCATGCTTTTCAAATGATATATAAAATCAGTGTATACCTGGATTACATATCCTCTCACGCTGAAGGAAGTAGGGGCATTCTCGAAACTGATCACATGTATCGATCTGCAGTTATGGGACTGCACACACATATATATATATATATATATATATATATATATATATATATATATATATATACTGACATTATCAGATCCAAATGCAGTTAAAGTTTTACAACATGAGGAGAGAAAATCTAAAATGACCTCTTTGCTTAGTTTAGCAGAAGCACATTTTGGTGTCAATCAGGAATGGAAATCAAACCAGTAGATAAAAGGCAGCAACTGAATGTGCCAATAAACAAAAGAAAGAATTTAAGCAGAAGGATTAGATGAGAAGGCAAGAAATGTGGAAAGGGAATAAATATGGTGGTAAGTACATAAAACTCTGAAAACCATTGCAGCCAAGGAGTCACCAATAGGTGTCCGGTCACCTCAGGCATGGTGTATGTAGTAAACGAAAACCAGCAATCGCTTCCACGAATGAAATAAACATCTGGTCACCTCAGGAATGGTGTATATAGTAAACAAAAACCACCAATCACTTCCACAAATGAAATAAATTTATTGTACAACAGAAAAAATAAAATCCAAAAAAACTGAATAGTTGTTGTGCAAGAGAAAAAATAAAAATAAAAAAATATAAATAAAATCCTTAAAAACAGGATAGTTAAGCGCTTTCACCCATCTGTGTGGGCTTCTTCAGAACACTATGTTAGTAACAAAGACACCTTAAATAACTTGTTTGGCGCCAAAAACAGTTCAAACATTTAAAGCCATAAACACACTAAAATGTTACCATCATACAATGGTGCTGAAATACTGTGTCCCCCCATCAAATGACAACTTAATCACTCACTGTAACATAATACATAATATTAAAAACTAGGCTAGGCATGTTTTAACATATTGATGAAATGGTTAAATCAAACTGCCTTGTTAGTACCTAAACGATATGTTAAAATTACAATCGCTGTACTATCTAAACCCAACATGTAAAAATAACCTAGCGATCAACTGAATTCCATATTATTAAACCTATATTAAATAAATATTACTGTGAGTCTATTAATATATTGACCCCAACCCTTAGATTAAAAAACAAATAAATAAATCATCTGTGAATGGACCAATCCGTTCGCTTATGCTTGTGGAGAGGTGAAGCCTATGTCACTGTCCTATACATAACACATAAGACAATCATATATACAATTAAAAGTTGATACAACAACTGTATGAAAACTTGATGATAGTGACATACCAAATGGATAAATTTTAGAGTAAAAGTACTGAATGTGAGGATACCGATAAAGTACTGAACAAAGTGCAGATATATGTCCATAGTACTTTATGTAGTTACAAACTGGTTTGGTTTTAATAGGACAGAGTGAAACTGGTTAAAATACATTATTGGCAGCGAATATACATAATGTTTTTTTTAAAAATATATGTGTTTAAAAACTAAGACATTAATAATTAAATAATTAAACAAAAAACAACAAAACTAATAAATTTGATACAAAAAATTAAAATAATAATTAGATATATTTTATATAATAATTTGTAAAATAATAATCAATGAATTAATTAATAATTAAATGTGTACACACCAATGATATTAATATAATGAATATAATGAATATTTCCCCCCTATTATTACCAATCATATCCTATTTCTATATATATTTGATATTAAATTAGTTCCATATAAAATGTTGTAACCAAGCCTTCTAGTTCATAGACAGAATGGGTTTACACAAAATAAAATCATTTAACCCAGTAGGTGAGGTTGCGTCTAAATATAACTGCCACCAAGTTTCCTTATAATTTAATATTGTTTTGTAGTCTCCACCCCGTGGGTCATGCTTGACAGTCTCAATAATAGCAAATTTGAATCCTTTTAAGTGTCCTTTCATTTCTATGTACCTACATAAGGCATTGGTGGGGACTTTCCTTTTAATGTTGTACATATGTTCATATATGCGTCTTTTCAGACATCTCTCTGTCTTCCCCACATAAAAACTAGTACATTCATTGCATAACGCAATGTAAACTACCATTTCAGAATTGCAATTCCCTTTGACAAATTTCACTATAGGCTTGTGTATATTTTGAATCACCACTTCTTTCCTATAATTAATAAATTTAGATTGATTGCAAGATCCACATTTGGTAGTGTGATCAACCCTTCCTTTGCTACTAATCTTATTGCCTTGTAAGTGATGTTCCAAGTAACTTTTTACATTTTTCCCCATCTTGTATACTATTCCTGGTTTTGCTCCCATAATTTATGATAGAGCTAAATCACCTGTAACTAGATACCAATACTTGTAAACAATTTCAGTCATGTCATATGTCATGGGACTGTATAAAATAATAAAAGATCTCTGATGGGTTCCCCCACTTTTACATTAGTACTTCCCGATGTTGATTCATGAGTTGTATGTGCATCAGACCCCAACAGGGGCTTATATTTCCTACCCCAGTCATTTAATTCATATTGAGTTACATTATGCATCATGCCTACTGGGTACCCCCTTTCTTTAAACATATTACTTATAAGTTGTATTTTGTCTAAAAATGTATAGAAATCTGATGTTGTACGTAATGCTCTGATGCATTGACCTTTATAAATATTGTATTTAAGCTTGGTAGGATGGAAACTGCCAAATTCTAAATAATCATTTGAAAATGTATTTTTCCTGTGTATTTTAGAGTGAAGTGTATCTTCTTGTTCATAGATGAATGTATCCAAATATGCAATTCCTACTGAATTGTAGGAATGTGTGAATTTGAGAAATGCACTGCTATTGTTCAAAAACTGGATGAACTCATTGAATTTTTCTATGGTAGAACTCCATAAGATATAGATATCATCCAGGAACCTGGCGTAGTGTGTGATACTGGCGAAGTGAGCACTAGAGAACAAGATGTTCTCTTCCCAGTCTAGCATGACCAGTTTGGCAAAGATGGGAGCACAAGCTGCTCCCATAGCTACCCCCCTGGTCTGCCTGAAGTGATCCCCTTTTTAATAAATTAAGTTGTTGTCCAGTACCAAGCTCATACATTCGATAATGAGACAGACTTCATCCCATTCAATATCTGAATGCTTAGTAATACTATTGCAAAATGCCTCAAGCCCTACATGTTTTGGAATACATGAGAACAGGTCTATAACATCGATAGTAACAAATATCCATCCTTTGCTCCATGATCGAATGTGAAATTTCATCAGAAATTCCCATGAGTCCTTAACCATGTGTGGTATCTTGTTGTATATGTGCTTAAGTCTCACATCTATGTATTTGCCAATGGGGAATATTTTTGAGTTACTACCCGATATAATTGGTCGAAAGGGTGGATCTGCTAAATTCTTGTGTATCTTAGGTATACCCACTATGGTGGCGAGTCTAGGATATCTTACTGTCAGAAATTTATATATTTCTTTGGTTATTCTCCCATCAATAAGGAATTCCTTCAAATAGGAATCAATTCTCTGATAAGCTATGTTAATTTCATTAACTGAAGTAGATTCATAATTACCTAAACTATACAAGATGTCATACATTTTTTTGTTATATTCCATGCTGTCATATATCACAATTCCATCACCTTTATCAGGTTTCATTACCCTGATACTAGTGTCTGATCGAAGTTCAAGTAATGTTTCCTTTTCTTTCGAAGTTAAATTGCTGTTATGTTTCATCTTCTTGTATTCCCTGTGCAAGTTGTAAATCTCTCTAATCACATTTTCTCATATATTTCAACTTGTGGGTGACTAGGGGGAATAAAGGTGCTCTTTTGACTAAAATTCAAATTTGTATTGTTAGATTCCTTTTCAATATTAACTTGGATATTGGGCCTATCCTTGTACATAATGGCCAAATTCATTTTTCTAGTGAACTTTTTTAGTTCACATAAACTATCGACCAAATTGAACTGTGGGGTGGGTATATATTTCATCCCTTTAGCCAATAAATTAAAATGCGTATTATGTATTTCCAAACTGCAATAATTGTATATATTAAAACCATTTAAAGTGTGTATTCTATCCTCCACTTTAATTTTTTCACCACCATTAAACTTGTTAACAGTGCATGTTCCTCTCACCTCCTGGTGTTGCCCCATTCCTTTTGTTTGTACAAACCCCTTGTGTATGATCTCTGGTAATAGTTGTTTGTGTATGGCTGTACTTGTTGTGTCTGATCCCTCCAAAAATGTGATTCATTATAATTCTGTTCCCTATCATTAGTTCTTTCCATATACAAATCATCCTTACGTATAAAATTAGTTGCACTCCAGCTCACTTTGTCCTTATGCCAAATGTAAGCCATCCCTTTCTTATATTGTTCCACATCTCTATATATCTTTTTATGTTTGGTTTCACAAATATTGTGCATCCATTGTTCAGCTACATTAAATTGTTTACTCTAAAGTCTGCCCCATTCAGGGAATAATAAATCATTGGTTATTTTTGCATTTAAATTCTCTGTTTCCTGTATTAATTTACTTAACCTATCATCATTGTGTTTCAATATTAATTGCATAAACTTTGTACCACACTAATCAAAAAATTGATTGAATTCACATATGACATTTTCTGTCAGTTAATCTCATTGGTACTTTAAAGAATCTTAAACCTTTGGGCACAATTTTCATATCTATACATTTCCGTAAGTAAGCATTGTCAGTTTTTAAACCATTAATATTCTTAAGCTTATTCCCCATAGTATAAATCATATCCTTTAAAGTTCCCCCTGTTCTCAAACCCGTGTTATTACCATCCATGGCCTGATGGGTTTTGTCAAAATTACAATCAATGTTCAAAAATTGATTAAATTGTGTCTCATTGTTAATGCCAACTCTCCCTGTTGTCACAGGGTGTTGATTGGAAGAAGTAACAGTACCTTTGAAATGTTGTTCAGTTCTTCCGACACCATTGGAGTATGTATTGATGGGAAACACTCCCTTAGGTTTGGTACCAACCCGTTTGGCTTCCTCGTCAATGTCGTAGATAGAAAAGTCAAATGTAAAGTCCAATAAGTTGATTTTGCTACTATTGAGCGGTTCGGTAGTATTGAGAGCCTGCTCAATGTCAATTGGACACCTACTACCCACAATACCCTGTCCATTGGGAATAGGAAAACTGTCCTCAATTACACTGGAAACCTTTGTTTGTCTAATGACTTCCCTCTTGTCCAAACATGCCGGTATGTGTATAAGTTTGTTCCGCTCCTTGTATGTTGGTAACATTTTAGTGTGTTTATGGCTTTAAATGTTTGAACTGTTTTTGGCGCCAAACAAGTTATTTAAGGTGTCTTTGTTACTAACATAATGTTCTGAAGAATCCCACACAGATGGGTGAAAGCGCTTAACTTTTCTGTTTTTAAGGATTTTATTTATTTTTTGTATGTTTATTTTTTCTGTTGCACAACAACTATTCGTTTTTTTTGGATTTTATTTTTTTGTTGTACAATAAATTTATTTCATTCGTGGAAGTGATTGCTGGTTTTCGTTTACTATATACACCATTCCTGAGGTGACCAGACATTTATTTCATTTGTGGAACTGATTGCTGGTTTTCGTTTACTACATACACCATTCCTGAGGTGACCAGACACTTACTGGTGACTCCTTGGCTGCAAAGGTTTTTAGTATTTTTTTAGAGGTTACATAAAACTCTGGAAATGACCTCATTTGATCAGGATTTCACACAGGCATGTCTAAGGAGAGGTGAATTTAAACAAAAAGATAAAAGGTTAATATTGGCAGCCCAATATAGTAGACTATGTACATGTTGGTTTAGAAAGTCCATTGAACATGTGAGAGAAACAGGCAAATGCAGGTTCTGTAAAACAGAACTGGAAACAGTCACACATCTTGTTGTTGGGTGTGATGCACTAATGGCAGAGGGCCTAAATACTGAAACACATAATAATGTGGCCACAGGGATTGTGCAAACACTGTGATATTTTATAGTTGAGAAGCATTGGAAAAATGAGCCAAAAAGCATCAGAGAGAATAATGACGTTTATATCACAATCACCCATTACCAACAGTTCAGAAAATAAATGCGAGAAATCTCAATATAGTAGTCCACGAAAAGAAGACAAAAGCAGCATTGATCATTGAAACTGCTACACCTACAGCGTCTTGTGTATAAAAAGACACAAAGTCATAAAATGCCAGGATTTCCAAGCGGAAACAAGAGCAATGTGGAAGAAGGGGAAAGATGAAGCATACACTGGCTTAAAACTTGAAAGTGACTTTCTTATCAGTGTCATCTCTACATTAATTTTGCCTATATGTGGTACACATGAATACTGTACACTTGTAAACACTGTATCATTATGTTCCATCTCAAGGCTGGTTTGTTTCAAGACCTACAAATTCACAACTGGTTCTGTGAGTTTCTTTCATGAACCATAATAGATTCTTTAAGCACAATACTCAGGCTGTGTTACTACTCTTTTACACAAATCAAAGATCTCAAAGTTGCTGCCATAATTTTACCCTATTATGTATTAGCAAATATGATCAATGATGTACCAGTACTTACAAGTGCCCATACTTTAAGCAGGTGGGAATTCAAAATTTCAAACTATTACTTTATAAAAACACCTGTAGCTTGTTTTTCTCTGAGAAGTCTGAGCCTTCTTCGGTAGTGCAATTAGGCTCGCTGTATCCAATCACACTTGTATTGTGCAGACGCAGGCCTCTAGGTATGAATGACAATAATTATACACATTAGGGATTAACTCATGAATGTCTGCGACTCTGTCGGTCTGCATAGCTTTCCACTGTGCAAACCATCATGGAAAGTACTACACAGGGTTGTGCACATGCCAACACACCTAATAAATGTGAGCACAAGAAGTGTATATATATATATATATATATATATATATATATATATATATATATATATATATATATATACACATATATATATATATATATATATATATATATATATATATATACATATATATATATATATATATATATATATATATATATATATATATATATATATATATATATATATATATATATATATATATACATATATATATATATATATACATATATATATATATATATATATATATATATATATATCCTTCTATATTTAAGAAATACCTGTTATATCCCTGTTGTGTTCTCCAGGTTTATTGCAATTAATTCTGAAGCTGAATGCTTTATTGTTTATGTAGCATTACATGTTAAATTTGTCTCCCCTCCCTCTTTGTCAATACATTTTCTGTTTATTACATGTATTTTCTGTTTATTTTGTTGTTTCTCTCCATTTATGTCCATGTTTATGCAGCTAGATCCACAGCACCACTTGTGGCATGACCCTGGCTTACCTGGTTAAAGTGATCAATCCTATTATGTTCCCACAGATGGCTCCCTGCGGCACCTCTCAAAGTGCATCTGTGGAGGTGGAAGATCATAAGGTCTTGAGTCATGCCCCTGTTGAGTCTTCACAAACAGAGTCTGCTGTGGTTCCAACTGATGGCTTTGCCAAGGGAGAAAACCTTGCGGTACATAAAAAGGAGCTTTCTGATCTAGTCACAGAGTTGGTTGCCTACACTGGCCACCTGGATAGACCTAGTTTGCTGCTGTCAGAATTACATTCCAGCCTTGCTCCACTGTCAAAAACAACCAGGGCCTTGTAGTGAGGGTGCCCAAAGTGGAGGCTGATCTCCAACTGAGTCCCATGTGGACAAATGCTGTTGCTCCCTACATTCAACATATACCTCACCGTTTTCCTCTCCCTTTTGTGTCTATGTCCACCCCCTTCTTTCTTGGTTAATACTCTCAATCACCATTGTCTCCACTTGTTTATCTGATGTCTCTTATGCTATTGCTTTTGCCCTCTGTCAGTGTGTCTGCATCTCCTCTATCAGTCTTGTCTATCTTTTTTGTTTATTTGGTTATTTGTGTTCCTGTGATGCACACCAGAGCCCTCATTTCTTCTGACTATTTTCATTACATCCTTCCACAACTTACCATCACTTTAAATTTAAAAAAAATAGGCATCTGTCCCCCCACCAAAAAAAATGTAACCATACCTTCTTTTCTACCATTCTGTTCATTCTTTAGTATTTTTTATGTTTCTCTCTATATGTGTTTCCCTCTGTTTGTTTCCCTTTTCTCACAACTTTCTTGTACTCACGCTTTCACCTTTTAATTTGGTCAAAAATATATTAAACCACTCAGTACTGGCCCAATAAATCTGCCAAATACATTTTTGATCTTGCATTTTCTGGCCACATGTGAGCATGCTGAGCCACACTGAGGTAGGTGCACATGCTATGCTCACAAATGTTTCTCATCACGTAATGCACTTGTTACTCAGGAATACATGTTTTTATTGCAGTTCCTGCTATGTCTGAGAACTAAATATTTAATGAGTTGTTGGCTTCACACTGCTTTTCCACAATGTTAATTCATAATTATCTCCAAGCTTCAAAACACATGACAGTTAAACAGTGCATGGCCTGGTGCGATCACACCATCCATGTTTCTGAATCCCAGGAACTGTGCAGTCATTTTTGTTTGTAATTAAAATGTACATACAATCCATGGTCTTATCTTATTGTGTTTATAGTTAAAATGCACATGCAATCATCTTCCTTTTCAAACTAAGCTAATTAGTTACTCTATTCAAGCATAAGCCAGATGACTGGATGGAAAACTGCATATACAACCCTGGTTTAGAACCCCTGCAACTTATGGACAGAAGTGGCCAAGAAATATTATGCACAGCTTTGGGCTATTTGTACTTGAATTATAAGTGCTAAAAACTTCAAGGGAATCCAAAGCTTGGCTTGAAAAGATCCTAACATATCAATAGCCAAGTAAGTATCTATAAACCCATATGTTGTACCTAGCAGTTACTGGGTCTGAAATATATGAAGGAAAGCTATTTATTTTTCATCCTGAAAGTTGTAACTAGATGTAGCAGTGCCAGAAGAATGTAGCTGATATAAACTAGTAAGTAGAAATAAAAAAGTAATTACTTATGGTATTTTGTGTTTAATATATAGTCCAGTAGCAGATGTAGCAATAACGGACAAGTACACATTCAACTGTTCTGTACTGACAGAAAGACAGATGCAGAAAAACACACACACACAACACATATACACACACACACACACACACACACACACACACACACACACACACACACACACACACACACACACACACACACACACACACACACACACACACACACACACACACACACACACTGCTAAAGTGTCTATTGCTGGCAATGGTTATCCTTTAAATCAGAAGTAAGAGGCCTTTTTACATATTTAAACAGATATTAATAAAATAACACGTCAAAGATTTAGCAAATAGGAAACTTCAAATTAAGAATCTGGAGACAAAGTTTAAAGAAGGATGTTACAGTGAAAAGATAAATGAGGTTTGGTAACAAGCCAAGTTGTCTTGGGACATCTTCAGAAGGGGTTAGGCTGATATATTAATGGGAGTAAGTGGGTGGGGGAGGTGAAAGGGTTAATTGGAGAAATGAATGATTGGGAGAAAATGAGATAAGGGTGGGGAGGGGCTTAAGGGGTTTAGACAAGTGTAGCTGGGTAAGTAATCACATTTTGGTGTGAACTTGCTACCCTCCCTCCCTTTTTTGTTGGTGGTTTGGTGGGGATTTTGGTTATGTTAGTTGGTGTAGATGGGGAAGAGGGACAGGCTTGCCCTCTTCTGTTCCCCCTCTGGTGTGTGGAGGTTTATTCCAAGGATTTGTGGAAAGGAAATGAGCAGCTGGAGGAAGTTTGCTGAATAGGTAAGCAAATAGAGGTAAGGATGCTGCTTATTTGGTTGGTAATTTGATGAATGGTTTATGAAATGAGATGGAGTGCTGCTTCATAAATAAAGTAAGTGAACAGATGTATGGTCACTGCTTACTGGGCAGGATGAGCAGGTACGCTGTCCTGATTAACATTACAAAGAGGTTTAAGTAAAGTAAGCAAGCAAAGCAGCTATGGACGCTGCTTACCGGGAAGGATGAGCAAGTACGCTGTCCTGATTATTTATTTTATTTATTTATTTTACATTTGTTGACCAGGCTAGTCTAACTGGATACATATCCGTTTTCAGTAGAGGCCCGGGGAGAAAAGCTCCAAACAGTTAAAAAGACATAAATATATCTATATATCTATATATATATATATATATATATATATATATATATATATATATATATATATATATATATCTAATATACAACAAAATACATGTAATATTGAACAGAGTATTACAGATAATATTGGTCACTTCACTGTTAGCACATTCTTTCAGATCATTTCAATTTACAGAGCAAGTTAAAGTGATTTAAGATAGTATATGGTTAAAACTCTTCAAAAGAATAAACATTTTAACTTGATTACTTAGCTTACATTATAATTTCTTCAGAAAATAAGTAACAAGGAGTGATAGGTAGAATGGAAGAAGAAGAAAAGAGAGAGTGCATAGCAGTTACAGTAAAGGCTAGTCAGGGTTACAAGAAGGACAGAGCCAGTGTGATTTAAGATAGATTTTGAGCTTTTGTTTGAAGATAGTAAGGGAGAAAAGTGATGTTAGTTCACTAGGAAGAAGGTTCCAGTGTCTCCCAGCTGTATTTGAAAAGACAGAGTCACCAGCCAGGTTTTTGGATTTGCTTATGCTAACTAGTAGTTTATTAGAGGAGCGTAAGGTGTTCAGGTTTTTGTAGGGAGTGACATGGGAAGATAGCGTTGGAGTATTATGAGGCTGGTACAGGGTCTTGTGGATAATAGTAAGTTGGTTAAACATAAGCTGATTCTGGAGTTCCATCCAACCTAGTTGTTGTAGATTCTGACAGTGATGGGTTCGGAAGGGATTTCCAGTGGCAAATTTGACAATGTTGCTGTAGGTTTTGGCAAGTTTTAGAAGATTATTCTTCGACAGGTTAGTATAGATAGGAGAAGCATAGAGAAGTGTAGATATTAGGTGAGAGTGGGCAATAGTGGATCTGGCAGGTGAAGTAAGGAAAGGTCTAATCCTGTAGAGGGAACCCATTTTTTTGTTGACTGTTTTTACTGTATTGTTTATTTGTGTTTCAAAATTGAGGTGGTTTCCAATAGTAATGCCTAAGAGTTTGATAGTTACATCAGGTGTTACGAGTGTGCCATTGTTAGATGTAAGTGTGAAATTTATTTGTGCAGACTTGTGGGTAGGAGTGAAAAGTAGGAGCTTAGTTTCTTTGGGGTTCAAGAGGAGGCATCATTGCAGAAACCATGTTTCTACTTTGCTAAATAATCTTTATGTTTTTAATTGTAGTTCAGATGAGGAATTGGCTGAGCATATTATTGTCGAGCCGTCTGCATATTTTATACAGGTAGCCTGAGGGATTGCTAATTGTAAATCATTGATGAAAATTGAGAAAAGGAGAAGGCCTAAAATAGAGCCCTGCGGTACACCTATTGTAACAGGCAGATGAGAAGATAAGTGATTCTCCCAGAGCACTGCTTGCTGCCTATTGTAGAGGTAGGAACTGAACCATTTTATTGATTGAGTGTCAAGAGAAAGAGATTTGAGAATATTTAGGAGCAATTGGTGATTAACCATATCAAAAGCTTTTGAAAGATCAATAAATAGAGCAGAGGTAAGAATATTGCTATTTTTATTTTTGTTGATGGTGTTAGAGAAGGATAGGAGGGAGGTTGTAGTACTGTGGAATGGCCTAAAGCCATGTTGGCACTCAGCAAGCAGGTTGTTTTTAGTTAGATGGTAGAGAAGTTGATTATGCATGCATTTTTCCATAATTTTTGCTAAGGGGGAAAGTAGGGCTATTGGTCGATAGTTAGAGTGTTCATTAGAGCTCCCACCTTTGTGAAGGGGGATAATGTGAGAGATTTTCCAGATTACTGGTATTGTTCCCTCACTAATGGTTCTGTTGATAAGGATGGCTATAGGATAGGCTATTGCTTTAGCTGCTTTCTGCAGGTAGTTGGTCAGCTGATGGAGTGCAAGGTTTTACTTTAAGTAAGAGTTTGCAAATGTAGTGTGTTGGGATGGGTTGCATTTGAAATGTAGGGGGAGAGCTAGTATAGACAGTAGGAAGGGTAGAGCTATCAGGAGATAGTTGTTTTGCTAGAGATTGAATGGCTTCTGTAAAGAATGTGTTAAAGGCATTTGCAGCTTGCTTTGGGTTTTCATGTGTACTACCTAGTGGGGTTGGTGTTGTGGATTGACCTGGGTGAAGCAATCTATTGATGCTTGCCCAGAACTTTTGTGGATTATTCTGGTGTTTTTGTTGCATTTCTGTATAAAAATGTTTTTTTTGTCGGAGATTAAAGCTTTTTTTGTGACATTTCTCAGCTGTCTAAATGCCAGATGATCTGAGTCGTTTTTGGTGGTTCTCCATGTGTTCCAGGCTTTGTTTCTGAGTAACATTTTCTGTCTAGTGGCTGTGGAGAACCAAGGGGCTGGCTTAGACCTAATTCTTAGAGTTTGTTTTGGAGCATGCTGGTCAAGGATGGTTAAGAATTTAGTGTTAAAGTATTCAATGGCTTCTTCAATTGGGAGGCTTTTTAAGGGGGACCAATTGCATGCACCTAGTTCATTTTGGAAAAGTTCAGGCTTAAAATGTTTAATTGACCTTATTGTTTTATATGTGGCTTTATGGGTAAAATGGGTTTTTTGCCTGATTAAGTAGGTTAATGAGTGGTCGCTAATATTATCTGGGAGAAGTCCTACCTTATAATTAAGGTGTTGTTTATTTATAAGAATCCAATCTAAGATACTTTCCTTTTTACTTGGTTTGTTAATTCTAGTTGGGGAGGAAATTAGTTGAGAGAAATCCTGGAGGTTGTTGAGAGAAGCAGAATGTTCATTACTGATGCACTTCCAGTCAATATTGAAATCTCCTAGTATTAGCATTTCTTGTGGGAAGTATGGTGATAGGGAACTGAGGATATCCTCAAGTATACTGATATCATTACCAGGGGGTAAGTAGATACATATGATGTAAATGGATTTTGTAGAGTTTAGCTGAAGTTTGGAAGCTAGGATTTCAGCATTGCTCTCAGGGGGTGGTTTATACTCTAGGGAGGTAACTTGTAGGCTGTTTTTAAAGAGGATAGCTACTCCTCCACCCTTCTTATTTCTGCGGTCTAACCTTATTATATTATATCCTCGTGGGGTAATTTCAATATCCTGAGTATAGGGTTTTAGCCATGTCTCTGAAAGGCAAAGTATGTCAAAGGATTGCTCATCCAGTAGAGCATGGAGATGAGTAAGTTTGTTGTTAATACTACATATATTGAGATGTGCAATATATAATGAGTTTGTGAGTTTGGAATTTGCAGGCGAGATAGGGGGACAGGGGTCAGGGTGATTAGTTATAACTGTATTGGATGGGCCAGGATTTGGATGGATGTCGCCATCTAGTAATGAATTTTTTTTTTGTCTAAACCAAGGATTATAAAAATTGTAGATAAGGTATAGAGCTTTCCTAGTTTGTGGACTATTGTACTTGATGTCTGACAGTCTGTGGTATTTTGCTGGTAGGTAGCTAGGAACAGAGATTATGTTTATGTGAGTGAAGTTGTTTAGTATCAGTGTGGTTTGTTTGAGAGTGTAGTGAGGTTTAAGGTGTAGAGAATGTTCAAAGGATGTTAAGATGTAGGTAGTGGCTAAAGAAGATAGCAGAATAGTGATAAGTAACAGCTTGAATTGAGCTGTGGTAGTAGATGAAGGCATGATAAAATAATTTAGTAGATATCTAAAGGTGTAAGTAAGGTAGTAAGGCATAGTAAGTATGTGTCAAAGGTGATGGTACTTGAAGTGGAGGGGAAGGTTTATGGGAAATAAATAGAGGGGTGTGTTTAATAGGCAGGAGGAGGGAGAACTATTGATTGGCTGTGGTAGGAGGAAGGGTGTGGTGTATTGGTGTAAGTTTACGACCCCTGGGGGTTGGGTGGGAATTGGGGGCAGGGTAGGGGAGCGGAGTGAGCCCGCAGGGCAAACGGAGCAGGAAGAGCCAAATTTAAGAGTGTGGATAGGAACAATCAGAAAATGCAGGGAATAAGCACATAGGGAGTAGAAGAAACAACAGAAAATGCAGAGAGCAGTTGAAGTGAGTAGGGAAGCAGGAGATATATTGAAAAAATAAGCACTAGTGAGAGTAGGAAAGATGCTGTACTAAAGGAGAGAGTAAATACTAGGTCAAGGCTGCCATCTAGCAGCCAGCAGCAGTATAAAGTCTCTAAGCAACAACAAGCAAGATGCAGGGTAGGTAAAATGGAGATAAAAAGAAAAACAGTGCTTGCACAAATAGTGAAGAGAACTAAAGGGGGGCCAGTAATACAGGGAGAAGGCTGAAATGGGCCAGAAAGTAGGGTCAGACACTTTGGGAAGGATTGGATGCTGTGACACCAGATACAGAGCAAACCCTCACCACCTAGTACAGGTATGTAAAAGGCTTCTGCACTAGCAGTTTATCAGTATTCTACACATACTTTCAGTAGTCCTTTAGTCTGTAAAGATAGGGTGATTCAGGGAAAGGAGCACTCTGGTCCTTTACTTGTATCTAGTCGCTGGTGTTCTTTCATGACCAGCAAGGTGATTCCAGAGTTCAGTTATGGTCTGAAATTAAGGAAGCTAAAGCAGAAGCTATAGAAAGGAGAGAGTTGTAACACAAAGCAAGGACATAAACCAACAACTAAACTGTAATTTAAAGCAGCAGCACAGCTTATAACATCTCCATGCAGGCACAAAACAGTATAGTAAAATGAGATAAATTATCAGCTTACAACAACAACAAGCAAGATGCAGTGTAGGTAAAATGGAGATACTTCAATAAAAAGAAAAATAGTGCATTCACAAATACTTACTCTAAACATGCTATGCTATGAAATCTATGCTTGCTTTATGCTTATCATTACAAGGCTGTTTATGCTGTGTTTAGAATCAACTACACTATGTCCAGTTGTAAATAAAATTGATAATCAAAGTTATGGAAGGTTAATAAAGGTCATCAAATGTCATTCGGTGTGATGTGTTTATTGAAGGGGACCAGGACAATTGCCTTTTGTCTATAAGAGGTCAAATATGCATGCAAACAAGATGCTTGGATAGGGATAAGGGGAAAATAGGAGAGAATTAAGTTATTCTGTTGGGCTAAGGGTTTAATCTCCCTGAAACTGATGACATTCAGATGTATGCAAAGATATGTGGAAATTACAACACAGGACTTGTTGGATGAACAAGGAGTACTTGTGTACATCCCAGAATCAATAAAACAGTTGTTGGTAAGTGATTCCACCCACAATTGAACAAGAATATGTCCGATATTTTAGCTGTAGATTAAATCTGTCACTTATTACTCCTGAGTTGAAAAGGCTATAGAACAGACTCATAACCAATAAGAACATTTTTCAGGTTATTAGAGCTCTGCATACCAGCAAGGCACCCATTATAGATAGGTTTACAGCAGATTTGTATAAGGCTTACACAGTACTAGAGATTACAAAGCTATTGCCCTTTTATGATGAATTTTACAAAGTGAAGCATTTCCCAATTTACTTATTTTTGCCAGGTTAATCATTTTGTAAAGCCAGGGAAAGACCTCTGTGATGGTTCTAACTACTGGCGTATTTTTCACCTTCATCCGGGGTTAAATATACATAAAAATTCTGGGAAATAAGCTAATTGAAGTAATATGTCAGATACTCCCTTTGATCTACCAAAAATTTGTTAAGGCTAAGAAAGCTGGAAAGTGCATTGCTTGGTTATTAAAATGATGATATTTTCAGCTATGTTGGAAACATTATAATGCCTGGCATGTTCATTCTTATGACAAACGGATCCTACAATTAGGAGAAAGAAATTGTGTTTTCCAAAAAGTGAGGGGGGACTTGGTTTTTCATATTTTGAGCAGTACAGGATTGCTTGCATGTGATTCATTTACAGGGATGATGGAGCACTATTTGAATGTTATATGGGTACATACTATGGTGGGAATATCTTGTGTGCAAAGCAAGATATTGGATCCAGGAGGACTAGCTCTTTGGATAGGGAATAAGAGTTGGCAGTTTAAATACTTCCAATGCTCTCTGACTTTAGATTCTAGACTTTGGGGACATTCTCAACTGCTAATACAAGGTAGTACAGTCTTATGTGATAACTGTCTATTAAACTGTCTGATGAGTCTTAGGGACATATGGGATTTAGAGTACAACAGGTTCATACCCAATGCCAGGCCGGTAGAACTGTAGAAGTAAAATGGTGTTACTATATGCTACTTCTTTCTATAATTAATAATAAGAGAAGTACAGTAAGTTCAAGGATTTTTAGTTTATCATGTAATGTTAGTCCCAGGAGTTGAGGAATCTGAGACTGGATTTTATGGACTATTTCTACATATGCCTTGGGTGGTCATGATAGATTGCTAGATGTTTACAGACAAACGTGAAGAATTACATACTGCAGGAATCCTGTACAGGGATTGAATGGCAGGCTAGTTGTTTACTTTTTCAACAGTTTTCTCTAACTCTCAAAGTCTTCAATACTTAAAAGGTGGTGCTGTATATCACACCTGCTTGTTATACTGTCTTTGAGAACAGGGATAGTGTTTTTACTGAATTTGGTTTGTTAAAAGTAAACTTTTAAAAAAGACTTGCATGATGCATTTAAGAAAAACTAGTCAATGTGTAGGTTTATGATAGGTGTTTAGATTTCTTGAACTAGCTAGTTTCTTATTTATGTGACAGGAATAGCATCTCTGCTTACTAGCTGACAACCTACATTTCAATGAAGTCATAAGGCTCTTTTAAGAAAATTAAATCCACACCTCAAAAATGCAAATACTTATCAGGTTGTTAATATTGTGTTGCCATATTACTTATCCCTATTTTTTCAAAGCAATTTTCTGCAACAAATAACTCTTTGAAAAACAGTTTCAGTTTAGCTTTGTAGCATATTAATGGCATTAGACAAGTAAAAATCACACTATTTGAATGTACAATCTTGGGTAACAACTAACTGTGAAATATATAAAAATCATGGTCTCTGTTTTGTCATTCAGCAAGAGCTAAACATTTTTTCAGAAGCAGTGGACAAAGTTTGAATACAAAGAAAAATACTTTTTGTAATTTGCTTTTTATAACCAGGTTAGTCCTACTATGCATGTATCTATTTTCAGGTGACACTCAAGGAAGCATTTATATAGGTTGTAGGATTGGCATGATCTACAGTATGGCAAGAAAAAATGGAATGAAGAAGGTGGATATTGGTACTAAAGATCTTCTGGCCTCTTAAATGCACATATTCAGTATGAACAGAAGAATAAATAACTGAGGTGATTTTGATTACACTTGAGTGTAGATTTTTACATTAAAAATGGGCACCATCTGCAATAAAAATTGACAGCCCTTGTTGTAGGGTATGGAAAAAACATTTTTTGATATGCGACAATGTATCTTTATTCATTGCTCAGCATAACTAAATGCTATTCAGCACTTCCAGAAATTATACAGAATAGTTTAAACTTTGTTCAAAATGGCTAAATGGCTTATTTATAATGTTTATTATGAAGCAGAATATAAGGCTGGAACAATATACACTGGAGATTCAAGATTCACAGAGAAATAAAAACTGAATTCATCATGTCTCAGAGGAATGGGGTTTTACGATTGTATGACTTTAATGCATTTATCTCACTGATTATTTTATTTTTTTATAATTTGTATTTATTTTCACAAATTCTGAAGCATATTCTATGTAAAACAGTGTTCATATCAATTCAGTTCATATCAACTGGTTTATTATCCTGCCACTGGGGTTGTAATTCATCCTGGCCTTTCATGACTTGCTGTTGAAGCCAGCATGAATAAGAAGCTCTCCATGTAAGTTTACTGTTTTGTAGCACATGGAGCAACATGAGTTTACTCTGAGATCAGGGAAAATGTGAACTTGCTCAGCTCCTTCCTAGCACAAGATCCAGAATTAATAGTGTTAAGGGGTGCATGACAAAACCATATTAAGAACACATAAACCCTGTTAAGATCAAGTCTCATTCTAGGGAATAAGAGCAGACAGTGCCAAGCAGCAAACAGCAGTGGTAGAAAGTAAGCCATATTTTAAAAGGTATAAAACAAAATAAGAACAAGCCTCTGTGTATCACTAAATGTCCTTAGGAAATGTAGGAGAAACACAGCAAACAATATATCCACAATGGACCACCATGGAGTTAAAATACTTTTAATAAAACAAACTTGAAAACAATAAAAAAAAAAAAGTTGCAGCTTCAGCAGAGAAAATGGATTAATGCTTTCAGCTTAATATCCTTCTTCAGATTCTCAGTTTGTTCTGCTTCAGTAAATTAAGTACGACAATCAACCAATCAGAAGCTTCATAATGAGACAACTCCTTCTTTCTAACTATTCAGTACTTCTTAATAAGGGAGAAATTTGTTTTCTGAATGATCATAACAGGTGGAAAGATAGTATCCAATATTATGGATGTTTTGTGGACGACATATTTATGGTGTGACTAGGACCTAAAGAGTTCCTGTTGGAATTTATATCTTATCTTACTACCACCACTACATTCCTAAAATTTGAAACCCGTATGTCCACTACTATGATTGAATTTCTAGATGTCAGTTTAACCCTAGATGAGAATAAAGGTATAACCAAGTCCTTATTTAGAAAAGAAACAAGGAGGAATCACTTACTCCATAAGAGTAGTATTCACCCCAGACATATTTTTTCTAACATCACAGAAAATCAGCTGGTAAGGATTTCCAGACTGTGCACCAAAGAAGCAGTTTTTAATCATGAACATCATGCTTTAGAGCAACAACTCAAGAATAGAGGTTACACAAAGAGAGTTTTTAACATGAACATGGAGAAGATATATGAAATAAAAAGTCAAAAAGGACCCCTGCTATACTTGGAATGTAGGATTAGTAAAACATATCAAAAGCAGCAAAGGACTTTTGATAATTTACGATGTACGCTAACTTACAGCAATTACACCTCACAGATCTGTCAAATAGTGAGAAAATATTAGTCGGTTTTAACTGTGGATGAAAATGTAAGAAATACTGTAGGTGGAACTCCTAAATTTGTCTTTAAGAATAAGATGAAAGAATATTGTGTAATAAAACTGGAATAAGCAAGAAGAAAAGTAGCTCCAAAAAAGGTGCTTAAATATGTGGCCATTGCAAAGCATGTAGTTGTATCAATACAACAAACTGTTTTCTTCATCCAGCTACTGGAAGGTCTTATAGTTTTAAGGGGTATGCTGACTGTAACACCAAGAATTGTATATACTTAGCAGGTTGCCAAAACTGTTCATCTTTTTTATGTAGGTAAAACCAACAGAAAATGTAAAGAACGGATTTTACGCCATGAATGATATAAAGAGCTGTGTGAAAATCAATGCTCTAGCAAATCATGTTATGGAGCATGTTGGCCTTTCGTTTAACTTTATGGACCTTGAGACTGTTCAAGAAAATATGAGGGATAGTGATATACACAATAAAATAGACATCAATGTAGTTAAATGAATAGCAGACTTGCAGGCTGATCAAAAGCCCAGTTTGAATGCAATACTTCTAATGAAACCTGTGGGGGCATCACTCCTATTAAGAAGTACTGAATAGTTAAAAAGAAGGAGTTGTCCCATACTGAAGCTTTTGACTGGTTGATTTTTGTACTTATACAATTTGCTGAAGCAGAACAAACTGAGGATCTGAAGAAGGCTATTAAGCTAAAAGTGTTTATCCATTTTCTCTGCAGAAGCTGCACCTTATTTTTTTTTTGTTTTGTTTTTATGGTTTTCAACTTGTTTTATTAAAAGGATTCTAGCTCCGTGGTGGTCCGTTGTGGATATTTTGTTTGCTATATTTTAAAAGCTTGTAAAAATTCACTCTGTCAGGCTTATAAACAGAAATATTGGCAGAATCAAGTCTCTAACTGCTTTAAAATCTACCAATCTGACAAAAAGATGGTTTGTTTCTGCCTGCAATCTATATCTAGTGCTAAGTGTTTTAAAGGCTTTCAAATATACAAATATTTAGAAAATAAAAACTGACTCGGTGCAGGATAAAACAATATGACAGAATTGTAAATAGAAAATTTGAAAAATTATAACTGTGTTAAAGGATGAAATAAAATGTAATTGCCATGAAAGTCACATATTCTTTCTGAACCTAGAGTCTAAATGTAGAATTTAATAATATTTAAAGTGCATGAGTATTATCCTTCAAGATGTTTATGTTACTCTAGACTTTGCTGTTTTACTTTGAAGGTATCATTAATGTTTTCATGTCTGTCACCAGTACTTCAGATATCGGTACTACCTGATGCTTGTCATGTGTGTGTGTGTGTGTGTGTGTGTGTGTGTGTGTGTGTGTGTGTATGTGTGTGTGTGTGTGTGTGTGTGTGTGTGTGTGTGTGTGTGTGTGTGTGTCTGCGCATGCTCAGTGTGAGATACATTTTTATTCAATTCTGCCATGCTTGCTTTATTCACGTCTTCATTGTTTGTCAAACATGAGGCACCAAGTTTAATTAGCTGCAACTAACATATATTGTTTACTTAAATTTTCTATTTATTGCATCTTATACTACTTATGTAAGACTTCCTTTGAGTACTGAAAGTCTTTCTCTGATGAAGTCCTAGCACATCATGTTGTGGAAGGTTGTAGCAATCGTACTTATATCTAATTCAGCCAGAAGTCTATTTCCTTAATAACTGTACCACACTTCCATCATTCTCTGTATTATACAACATATCTGCCTCAGTATTGTTGAATAACATAACATAATAACAATTTCAAAGCTAAAGGCTGATTTTAGTACCACATGTGTAGTGTAACTTTTTATGTATTATTTCCAACTGGAAGAAACAGTTGTTTTCAGAGAACTGTACTTACCAGTATTCCTGAGTTTTTTGTTTTGCAACACAGACAGCACCACTAGTATGTTCCCAAAGATGTCCATGGTGGTTGTGAAGATCATCACAGTGGCCAGTAATATTGTTAAACCTTCTGAGATCTCATAAAATGGAAAAGCTGTGTGAGTTTGAATAATCAAACTGCTAATATTAGTAACTAATGTATTCATGGAAATATTGCATGAAGAATCATTAACATATAAAACTGGAAGTAATATCTTTTGTAGGAACTAGTACGAGAAGTGATATGTATGGATCTTACTGCCTGTAAGGTGGTTATTTATTTATATTTCATCATCATAAACAATATAAATAAATTAAAAGCTATAAATGACGATATCTGATTTATGCATTAAGTAAGGCAAAAATTACACACAGTACAATTATTTTGGAAATATAATATGTTGTTATGCTAGAGTTTTTTATTTTTTTTTTCATTCAAGCACTGGTTCAGAAAGGATTTATTACTTCTCTCTTTCCTCAGACAGCTGGCAAATGAATAGCCTATTTATCTCTTTCAGCATCCATCTAGTCATCTGGTGAGCTCTGACTTTGTTGTGTCCTTTAAATAATCACTGATGCTCCTCCTTTCTTGCTCAAATGATTTTAAAGTACAAATCACAGGCAGAAAATCATTAACTGATTCCAGTAATTTGTCAGAATTGTTCTTAGTATATTAAGTCTCTCTCCTTAAAGGAAATGTAAACAAGCAATAATGCATTTATTGCGGAAATAATGCACACCCAGGGGAGTTTTGAGGCCTTACCCTGACAAAAATTTTCCAAACATATTTAGTATATTCTACTTCAAATGAAAGATGTTGGTATTTAAAATGAAACTGTAAAGTACTGTGTATTTATAGAAGATGGTCCAGTTAAGGGTAGAGAACGTTTCAGAAGTGTAGGTTCGAATGGGACTTGCTAAATGCATATGACCTTAATCATTTGTATGCATTCATCTGAAGGACACACATCCCTTCAGTTAATTCAAAATTAAAAACTTATTTTTAGACTTTTGGAATGGACAGCATGAAGTTATCTGATGTAATTCAGATTTCTTTGTGGCTTAGCTATAAACATAACAGATTTTTTTTTCATTCAATTTCAAAAATTAGGTATAGCTATAGTGGTAAGCTTTGAAGAAATAAAGAATTTGTCATTATTCTTGACTGAAGCATTAAAGAATCTTATATGGTTCACTGCACTTTTTATCATAAATATGATTTTATATTTTAGTTTATGTGTTTTAGCATTAAGGATTCCTTTTTCTCATAAAACTGGTGTATTCAAGATTTTGTGAAACTTTAGTTGAATTACAAAGCTTGCAATTTACAAGGCAACATCTGTGAAAATGATCTGAGAAACTGTGAAACTCGGGGATTTAATTACTGTTTAGAACTATGATTTAATTGTTTCATGATGTGACTGTCCCTAATGATTCATGGTCTGTTTGGTTGTAGTAGAGAACTAAAATATCAACTTGACATCATACAATGACAACGCCAGTTTCAGAATTTCCCAAAGACTCCTATTACAGAGGACAAGATGCATTAAGATACTGCACCCAGCATCTACAGCAGAGAAGAATAAAACTTCTGGACATTAACAAACAGAAGTATGAGACATATATTTTGAATGGTAGAAAGAACTCTACTACATCGGGCGGCCACGGTGGTGCAGTGGTTAGCATTGCCACCTCACAGCAAGAGGTTCTCCGGATCACCGGCTGGGGTGCCTCTGTCTCTGAGCTGAGTTGTATCCCCCTGTGTGGGCGGGGGTTTCCTCCGGGTGCTCGGTTTTCTCCCACATCCCATTCAATGGGACAAGGTGATCCGGTGTATGATCCCCCTACTGGGGAAAAAAGAAAAAGAAGAAGAAGAAGAAAGAACTCTACTACATATTAAATTTGGCAAATCAATGCTTTCTCCCAGAATTAATGCAGTTTAGAACTGGTCTTAAACAAATCTCATACTACTTTATTTTGTTAATGGAAGTCACTACACAGAAGTTAGTTTGTGTTAACATCTTCCATAAACTGAACTATATTATTTGATGCAAGCTGTGAATTGCTGGGTATCTTGCAAACAATTCCATACTGGAGATTAAGATTCAGAGTTTATAAATGAAGTTGCATACCAGGAATAATCAATCAGAATATGTAAAGGATGAATTTCTTCCAAAACAAAAACATTTTTTTTAAATGGAGCAATACCCTTATACTGTGTGTATTTAAAATATTTTGAATTTAAAACAGTTGAAGTTTGCTGATAGAAAGGAAACTTCTTTATACCAAATCCAGAACATCATATGTACTGCCAGCATATTAAAGTTAAAACAGATTCAGTTAATTGTATTCCTGTTTTGAGGAAAGTCACTTTAATGAAATCCATGTAACTTGGGAATTATTGGAAGACATTTTTAAACATAGCAACATTAATTGCAAACATTTTTTTTAATTCACCATTCGGGATTCAGTCTTTTTTTTTTATTAAGCACATAATGTTTGTTCTCTAAACTGTATGTGATATATCTGCTTATAGGAATTTCTGTTTGTCTACGTTGCTGTGGGTGTGTGTATGTGTGTGTTTCTCTGTGTGTGAGTATGTATATGTTAATGTCAGTTTTATCTAGCTTTCTCTCTTTGCCTCTTTCACTTCATGAATACATAAAATTTTCCATCCTTTCTCCTGGAATGAGTAAACAATATCAAGTGAAAGATATATATATATATATATATATATATATATATATATATATATATATATATATATATATATACATACACAAAGAGGACCAAGGAGGAAGGGCTCTGCTTAACATGAATTAGAAGACAGTTCCAAAGAAGGAACAATCTCTGAGACACATATCTGTCTCTCCAGCATGTTTTGTTTGAGTCGCTGACTAAATTTAGATCCTTAGATCGGTGACCCTTGTGCTGTTTGAATTGTAGACATGTAGCAGTTCCATCAGGGCTGGATTTGTGAATGCCTTATAGGTCAGGCATAGGTCACCCCTTAATACTTGGTAGTAGACAGAGTAAAGGGATAGAGTTTTTAGTCTTTCCACATAGGACATGTCATTTACACCCTGTATTTTCTTTGTGAGGAGCCTCTGAGGTTACTCTAGCTGCTGTAAGTGCTTATTCAAGTATATGCCAAATTGTGAATTATACTCTATTATTGGTCTAATGAGCACTTATTACAGTGGGAATTTAATTTACTTAAAACTGGATGCCTTACCTTTACTTATAAGTTGTGCCACACAGAAGATTTTCACCACTGTGGACACATGGCAGTCAAAGTTCAGGCTAATGTCTATCTGTGCACCTGAATCTCTCACCTCTGAATCCATTCTGTGAAATGTGCTATTTATGTTCTAGGTTTCAGGTATATTTGACTTACCAAAGGGAATGGTAATGTATTTTTTTCACATTTAGTTTTAGGCCATGGTTCTGGCACCAGTTGTTTGTATGATCTAGACTCTCCTCAAGGATATCTACATCAGTGGGGATTCTGTGATTTCCCCCAGCTTGCAGTCATTGGCAATCTTTGTCATCCAGAGGTTTTCCACATTAGCCTTTGTCTTCAAAGAACTATATTTCAAAGATTAGTGGCCCCAGCACTGAGCCCTGAGGCATACCATTAGTAACTGGCCTCTTGCTGGATCTGGATTTACCCACTTTAACCACATGTCCTGTCTGTGAGCTGATTGACTGTCCATCTGGTGATGTGGAGATTTATGCCCAGTTTTGTAAGTTTATTTATATACCTGAATGGTAAATTGTGTAAAATGCCTTTGCCGGGTAAAAGTAGTTAGTATGTACTATTTTACCCTAATCCATGGCCTTGCTAACCTTCTCAAAAACATCCACTTAATTTAGTAGGCATGATCTGCCCTTGGCAAAGGTGAATTGGGTTAGGCCTAGTGTTTGGAGGTTTCCTATGTCATTATTTATCAGGTCCCTAAGTATTTTTTCCACGGACTTACATTTACTGTAAGAATAGTCAAACTTATGTGTGCGTAATTTCCTGGGTCAGCAATGGTCACCCTTTATGCCGAGGGATGATTGTTGCTGTCATGTATTCAGTTGGGATGAAGCCAGTCCAGAGACTGTGGTTAAATGGTGATAATGGACCTGATAAGTCCTGATTTAAGTTGTTTAAGAGAAAACCTGGTAAATCATCAGGCTGCTCTGAAGCCATGTTTTTAGCTTTAGACAGCACATTGGCAACCTGTTCTTTGGCAATAATTGGTGGTGGAGTGGTGGAGGGTATTTCTTGGGGGACAACTGAGGGTGATGGGAAGATGAAATTTTAAATGTATTTGTTAGCCAGATTTACTATATCTTCTGGCTGAGTATAGGCAATGCCATCTACAACTTTATCTCTCTCTCTCTCTCTCTGTATATATATATATATATATATATATATATATATATATATATATATATATATACACACACACACACACACACACACACACACACACACACACACACACACACACACACACACACACAGACATATATGTATCAGATGGCAATCTTGAGGGAAGAAACTAGACAAACCTCAGAATACAAATACATACACAGCATGAAAATTCTACACAGAAACTGACCAGTGGTCAGGACTGAACAGCATATACTGGGGCTATTATGCAGAAATCATATAACTGGGCCACTATACCAGGTTATTTCTAAATCCAGATAAAACCAAACTAATGATGTTCATGCCCAAGGAAAATTTATTTTCCATATTCTCTCAACCAACAATACCATAACTATAGCTGTCACTCAAGCCATTTTAGTTTATTACAATCCAAAAATGCAACTAGCACCTACTTCACTCGATCAAATATATATATATATATATATATATATATATATATATATATATATATATATATGTATATATATACTTACTTTTAGAGGGCTTACTCTGAATAAAGACCTTGCGAAGGTTATACCACAATCTCGACATGTCTGTGTTGGTTATATACAGTCTCTTCAAAACAAGAAATGTCATGCCCCTTCCTAAACTACATTTCCCAAAGATCCTTCTTCTCTTATTATTTCCATTTTTTATTTCACTGCTTTTTACACTTATTCCCCAACTATTCCCTCCAGCCTTCTACACAATCTCTCAAGAACTCTATCATTTTGCCTATTTTATTTGCTCTTGTTCTTGTAAGCTTCAATCTATGCTTCCAAATCAAAGATTTTTGGTACTAATCAAAAACTCAGCAGATCCAAAAAAATTTTAACAATCTATGATCATAATGACAATATCTCAGAGCAAGTCTCCTCTTTCAAATACCATGATCTCCTCTTTCAAATATCTTGGTCTGTGGTTTGACCCCTCACTCAACTTCAACCTACATCTGAATAATATATATCCAAAAATGAATCCCCTACTTTATTGGAAGAGAAACTATTCCTTTTTTCTCCAACACTACAACATATCAGCAATAAAGAAAATAATTCTACTCCCTCAACTTGAATTCAGCCTTCCTCTATTCCTTTATTTCACACTCCCCAGGAAATTAACACTACTGTATAACACTAAAAAGGCAAACTGGCTCCCAGATAATCAAAGAGTAGACCTGCTCCTAAGTTCACAACTGTTCAAAGTCCTACATGAACATACTCTCTCTTCTTTAACCTCCCAACTGATAAGACATAGCCCACACAGGTTTTTGTTACTTCAAAGAGTTTTTTGAAACTCAGTATTCACATGGTTGAGACCATATAATCGAGTTTCTGACAAACTGAAATAAAAAAAAAAATCTATTTTTTTGCAGGGGAACAAAACCCCTGCATCCACACACCACTGCAAATTATATATACCAGCTCCTTGATCGCACAACAGTGGGAAGCAGTTCTGTGTAGATCATGGTACAATGTGGATCAGGGAATTTACATTTTTCCCCATTGCAGTGTAATCTCATAGTAGGTGTATAATTTCAAGGGGTAGGGGGCATAGCACCCCACATGGGGGGGGGGGGGTGCAGGAGTGCTAGCCACCCTGCAAAATTTTACTTTTTTTTTTATTTTGACTTCTCAGAAATTTGATCATATGTTCTCAACCATATGAATATTGAGTTTCTGAAAAGTTGATGAAGTAATATTAACCCAACTCCACATACAAACTAAGAAACATGAAGCACTCAGGCCCTGAAACACAAATAGAACACTCAAAGTGACATATCTTTGACGATGCATTCCAGTTTTCAATACCAAACTGCAGATGGCTCTCCCACCTAAAATTAAAGACTCATTCTCTTACTCCATGTTTTATTCTCTATTAAAATCATGTTTAATTAATCAAGCAGAATGCAACTGTTAACCCCTCATATAACATCATTTAAGTCTACTTTAACTCTTCCTCATTCTAACTCAGCCAGTATGTTCATTCATCTGTAATTTAGTAACTCTATTTTTTCAAATGCTTTAAAACTTTAGAACATATTGTCAATTAACACACTGGATTTACTCTATCATTTTTCTGTTTTACTGTCATGTATATCTTATTGAGTTTACTATCATAAGCTGGAAATGCAGTTGATTGAATGTCAGTGAAACAAAAGTACAATTTCAAAGTGCACAATGCCGAAATGCAATACTACGAACTCAATATAATGAAAGTACAGTGTGATTCATTATTATGAGTTCAGCATTAGGACTGGAGATCACATTACAGTGAGGCTCAGGGAGTTTACCATTTTCCTCACTATAGTACGATCTCAGAGTAGACATACCTGCAAAAACATAAATGGATGGATGGAAGTTTAACTTATATGGGCTATTTCAAATGCATGACATTGTGAAATGATGGTATTAAAGTTTTTGACCTTTCAATTAAAAAAAATTGGTTTTCAATATTATTTTTTGATGTTATTAATAAATGAGCACAACACATTTTTTTTGAAAATTCACAAAATCACTGGAAAACTAAAAAACTGTTCCAAACCAAAACCAAAAGACACGGACACCAAAGGTTAGTGCTTTTGTTCACTTTAATATGCTGTGAACTTCATCAGAAAAACACTCTAACCACCCTAAAACAGCATTTAAATACTTAATTAGCAGTCACATGACTGAATAATCATAATTTAAAAAGAAAGCTCATTTTTATAAATGTAAAAAAATACATACAAAAATCCATATAGTGGAAATAGTTGAAGTAGAAAACATAATTAAAAAGTTGTTTGTACATTCTAATAAATGTCATAAAATGAAGTATTTTAAAAAAACTTTATAGCTTAGTTTGCAAAAAACACTTTATGTTAATGGTGTCATTTAGACCTGGTGCAACATCTGCACCCAAGTAAATTTGCCATAAGGATTCTTTGCATTCTAACCAGGTTTTATAATCACCGAAAAACTTTCTTGACTGACAGTATCTTTCACTGAAAAAAACATTTTTTGAAGTCAATACAAATACCAGCATGTTTTGCCAAAGCATTGTTTTTTTATTTTTCCTTAATTGGTAAAAGATGTTCATAAATACGTCTTTTCAAACACCTAGTAGTTTTTCCTATGTAATAACTTGGGCAGGATAAACATTGTGCAACGTATACTACCATTTCAATTTGACAGTATATATGTACACAGGAATTAGGGATACAAATGGAAGGTAAAATGTATAATGAATGATAAATCCATACAGTTTCCAAATCCAAAACCTTCCCAAGAGCCATTAGACATTACTGTCTAAATTAGTGCAGTGGAAAGTGGGAGTACGCAGTAGTAAGCAAGAGTAAGCATATTTAAGCAGTAGTAAGTGGGTTTAAGCCCGTTTGAGTGGGGGTAAGCAATGTACACACAGGTTAAGCAATATTGAAGCTAACACTCTGTAAGCATATTTAACCGGAGGTTAGCATTGCTTACTGTCACACAAACCTCTGCAAACCCGCTTACAATTGCTTAAAAGTGCCTTAGTCTGTATGCATCATCCGCTGTTCTGGCCAGAAACAAAACAAACACCATTTGCAAGTCTTGAACTCAGGACCCAGTACACTATAGTCACAGTGTTTAACCACTAAGCCATCACAGCAGTTCATAAGATTAAGGTATCACCAAACAGATCCTGAATATAGAAAATACAAACTGAACATGTGAAAGGAATCTATATACAGTTTTATATTGTATTACTTACTACAGGACATAAATATGTGAACTGGAGTACTGCATTAAGCCCAGATGTGAGGTGTCATTGTAATAAAGTGTTGAAATCTCCTAATAAACACAAGGACCCCATACAGTGTACATACACATGAATCATGGATACCAAACACATATATAACATGTAATGAATAATAAATTAATGCCACAATGCAGATAAAATGCAAATTAAATACAATGCTAAGCATTGCACAGCCCAGCTTAGTAGGTGCAAGCAATGTGTAGGCCAGCTAACTCAGTCTGCTCATTGGTATACCCCTTTAAGCAATACCAACCTTAGGTAAGCAGGTTTTCCCATAGCTTAGCATTTTCAAAACTGTTCAATCACAGCAAAGTTCTGGAAACCAGCCCAATTTAAACCCAACAGGCAGGAATACATCTCATAACTGGTTGCAGCTTCCCCTTGTAGGCACTATGTCTGGAATGGGAGAGGTGTGCACTTCCGGGTGCAGTGCTGGAGCATCCAGGAATCCATTGTCATGTCAGGACTCCTTGTGAAAGACCATGACCAGAGACTGCTGCAGGGCCAGTACCAGGGTTACCAATACAAAGCAGAAGCCTGAGACCATCTCGCCCATAACCTCACCAGTGTCACTGGCATACCCTGAAATAGTGAGCATCACTATGCCAACCAGAACCACAGAAAGAGGATCTCTCGGATCAGTGGATCCAAGAGGCTAGGAGAACAGGGGATGTCCCAGACGTGTGTAAGTATCAGTCCACTACCTGTTTAATAATTGCCAGCTCATGTATATTATGGATAGGTATTGCTAAGTATTCCTCTTATGTCTTTCACAGTGGCAGGTGAGTGGGCTGTGAACCAGGAAGCCCATGGCTGTAGACTGCAGCGGTTGTGACGCGAGGCAGGTTAGTAATACTCTTGCATGTACTGTCATAGGAAATAAATCTAAAAGTAGTAGTAAGTTAATTGCCTGTAAGGCATGTATTGCATACACCAGAGAATAGGGCAAGAAGAATCTCATATAGGTTGTATGTAAATAAAAGCATAATACCATAACTGCTAGACTTCATGTGTTCACTCTGGTATCATATGGTAATGTAGAGTTGCAATCACTTAATAGTACTGTTGTAGTAAACACTGTTACTCACACTATGCTACATGAATAAATTGTGTAGGAATGTCTGTATATGACTGTTGTAATCCCAAGAGGTCAAACAGTACAACTGAGAGAGATCTAGAAAAAACTGAAAAGACAAACAACAAAATCCAAGTAGCACACTCAACTGCGATATGAACTGTTGTATTTTTTGCACAGACAGCCATGGTTCGAATCCTGAGAGTGGTAGTAGGCTGTATGGGAAATCATACCCCACAAGTGTACAGAAATGTCCAAAATGTCCAGTAAATTGGCCCATAGCTGCTGCCTGTCACCCTGTCCCCCTGGCAAATCACTGGAATGATCCCACACATTTAGGCAGCAAACAAGACAGAACTGATTGTCAGACAGCTATAACAACAAACCTGTCACTCTAACAACCCCCCCCCAAAATGTTATGAGAGTAAGTAGCCAAGTATGTCCCATCTCCACCCCCATGTTGTCAAGCTGTGACCAGAGTGTGTACAATAACAGAGTGAGATGTATGTGCATAATACTAATATGGAAACTGGTAATTTGTGTGGCAACCTGCAGGTAGTGCTAACAAACATTGCTCCCACAGGTCTGTCATATATGAACACTGTGCCTATAAATAAAAGATTGATATCCTGTACTCATACTGTTTACTCTGGTATTGTATGGCATTGTTAGTGTTACAGCTGCTCAGAATAATAAGGTATTACTCATCACTGTCACCCACACTGTACTACATAATACAACTGTCTAGGAAATCCTATATATGAGTGTTGTAATTACAAGGTCAGAATGTAAAACCACAGGAGAATTATAAACAGAAATCAGACAAGAGATACACAGTAACACCTATATAGCACACTCAACTGTGATGGACAGTGTTTTATTTTTAGCAGACACAGCCATGGTTGGAATCCTGTGATTGGTAGTAAGCTGTATGCAGAATCATACCCCACAAATGTACAGAAATGTCCAGAATGTCCACTTATTTGGCTCATATCTGCTGGCTGTTACCAGGCCCCCTGCCATATCAGTGTGCTAATTTCTGACATGTAGGCAGCATTTCATGTCATATAACTGACTGTCAGACCTGTACATATTTGGAAAATGTCAAATAAAACAAACCTGTCATTGTACAAGTCACTAAAGGTTTAAGAGGGCAATAGTTGAAATATGTCCCGGTTCACCTGCATGTGGTGAAGACGTGCCTAGAGTGTGTGCAAAAAGAGATGGACAGGTATGCGCATAACATCAACCTGGAATCTGGGAGTATGTGTAGAAACAGTTAGGTAGTGTTAACAGACAATAACTCCACAGGTATACCAGGTAAGAAGTGTATAATACAGGTAAAACCAGTTCATGTATATAGTTACCAACAGCCATACCATTGTCCAAACTAAGGCAATAGCGTAGTGTATTAGTACCTGTAAGGTACAGATCACCGCAATGACTGGAAAAGTAATGCAAACTACAGGAATATACTAGTTGTTAATTGACATATCTGCAACAATAAACTAAATACACAACTCAACTGGTATGTACTGAATTAACTCTACTGTTGGGACATATGTCCTATTGTTTGATAATTACTTAAATTTGTTTCTATGCATGTGCTATGTTGAAATACTCCCACATTGGTGGCATGCTGCCACCAATGTACCTGCACATTGTTGTAATGACCACTGTGGTCCCATATATGCATGTGTTCAGTTTGCTATGCAACTGTTCCATATCTGGTGTTTGGGTTAATGGGAATGTCTATGCATGCTGTTATACCTAATCCTAGAATGTGTTGACTATTACTAACCCACATATGTTGATAAAATGTACACCATAGTACGTTTGGAAAGGCCAGTCCCGGCAGACCAACCTGTCCCACCTCAGTTGGCCATGGCACCGGGTACCAGCATGTCTGGGGCCCAAACCAGGACCTCCTCATACATTGGTCCTGCACCATCTTTGGGTGGAACTGCCTCAGGGGATGGGGCTTGCCCCCCTGGGAGCAGGCATGGACAGGAACCTGTCACCAGTTGCCAGGTCGGAGTCATGGCGCATAGCGAGCTCCGCAAGGAGGTCAGAGATCTGCTATGCTAGCTTAAGGGTAGTGTGTCGCAACTAGAGGTTTGTCCTGGCCCTTCTACTCAGCCCCCAGCAGAGCCACTTTCAGGGCTGTGAAGGTGCAGTGGTGACTGCACATGGGTGGGGACCTCATTCCCACTGTTTCCACTAGGGGGTTCATGGGCGTCCAATTTCCCAACACCCCTCCCCATCAAGGTGTTTACCCCAAAAGTGTCATATACTGCCCTGTATGTGTCTTATTTGTCTTGTCTGTTAACCTACCCAACCTACCTTCCCAAATATACCTTCTATCCCTCCCCAACATCCCACTCTCACCTGAAAAAAAAGGCAATTTGTTCCCATACATAGCTGTCCATTTTACACACGTGTCCACTGGACACCTGTGATCTGGTCTAATTCGCTTAACATCATATTATTGTGATCCTCACCTGTCTCTCAGGGGTATGAGTGTCCAAGTCTATCCCCAAATTCAGTGTATATGCACAACTGTTGCTGTAGAAGAAATGGGCAGCTATGGAACTTCCCTACACCCTTCCTGCACATCCCTAGCTATTTGCCCTACTGTATTTCCCTCTTTGTGCCCCTTTCGCACCACTTTCCTATCAACCCTTTTTCATTTCTTTTAAATAAATTAGCATGGGAGTAAGCGGGAATAAGCACTTTTAAGCAGCAGTAAGTGGGTTTAAACCTGTTTGTGCAGGGGTAAGCAATGCCTACACAGGTTAAGCAATTTAGAAGCTAAGTGAGTATAAGAAACTATAACAGGAAGTTAGCAGTGCTTACATCCGTGCAAACCTGTGCAAACCTGCTTACAACTGCTTAAAAGTGCCTTAATCACTCTGCATCCAATGGTCCTTGTTCTGCCCGGCAACAAAATAAACAGCCACTGCAAGGCTCAAACTCAGGACCCCACACACAATAGCCAAAGTGATTTACCACAAAGCCATGTCAGATATACATAACCCTAATATTTTCACAAACATATCATCCAGCACAATCATTCAACAGTACAGGAAATGTATTTAAACATGTAAATGTATATATTTATTTATGTATTTATTTATTTTACATGTGTTAACCGTGTTAGTCTGACTGAGCTTTTGGCTCATTTTCGGCAGAAACCTGGTGAGAAAAGCTCCTCAGTAAATAAAATGTAACAAAGTCCCATTACAGTCAGCAAAAAAGTTGCTATCAGGTTACAATTGCACATGTGTGTGTGTATATATATATATATATATATATATATATATATATATATATATATATATATATACATATATATATACATAGCTCTATATATATATATATATATATATATATATATATATATATATATAGATATGCATACATCTATAGATCTATATGCCTACATATATATATATATATATATATATATATATAGATAGATAGATAGCAATGTATATGTGTAAGAATATATATATATATATATATATATATATATATATATATATATATATATATATATATATATATATATGTATGTATACAGATATATAGCTATAGATATAATATGAACATAACAAATACATTTATGACCATAAGCACCATTAATGGGCATGAGGGGGCCCAAGCTACATATGTCTTGTACGTATTGATATTACCCCCCCAGAGCCAAACAGGTTTGCCCTGCAATACAATACCAACTGTTGCAAGTCTCCTAAACAAGACCCGACACAACATATAAAATATCATGCAGTACAGACTAGCTACCATAGGGAATGTGCAATGTGGAAGCAATAAACATTCCTAAGATACATATACACATATATGCAGATACACACACATATATATATATATATATATATATATATATATATATATATATATATATATATATATATTTATTTCATTTTATTATTATTTATTTAACATTTGTTAACTGGGCTAGTCCAGCTGGATATATTTCCATTTTCAGCAGAGGCCCGAGGAGAAAAGCTCCAATTGTAAAACATACGACAACCACACCAAAAGGTTTAAAATAGACAAAAAGGTATTAGCTATAAATTCTAGGAAGACAAAGGACATACTAAACTAGATACATCATACATTTACAGAACATTTTACAGCATGTAAGTCTAGGGCAATCCCAAGACACTATTAGAAAAATACCTTTAAAACTTTGGTAAATCTAGTTTATGCAGACAGTTACTTTTCCTAAGGATTATATGCTAGACATATTATTAGAAAAAAAAAGGAAGGGAGAGAAAAAAAGGAGGGTATATTAATTAAGATGCAAGGAATACTACCAACAGGGTACATTGATATCTCAGCAGACAAGAATCTAATTGTTGTCAAGTAGTAGAGATTACTTAAGTACCTTCTAATTTAGGGGAGAATATAGGAAAGAGAATAGGATAGTGGGAGGCCAAGAGATGACAATGAGAAGTCCAGAGAATCAGTCTGGGTAACAGCAAGGGCGTAGCCAGTGATATTTAAGGTATGCCTTAAGACTTTGCTTGAAGATAGAGAGGGATGGAAGTGTGGTAAGGTCAGAGGGCAAGAGGTTCCATTGTTTTCCCACGGTATTTGAGAATAGTGAGTCACCAGCTAAGTTGGTTGACTTGGTGGTCCTAGTAAGTAGTTTATTGGAGGAGCGTAAGGACTCAGGATTCCTATAGGGTGATATAAGGTTGTTTAGTACTGGTGTATTCTTAGGTTGATAAAAAATTTTATGAGTGATGGTAAGTTGGGAAAATATCAGAAGGTTTTTTTAGTTCCAGCCAGTCTAGTTGATGAAGGTTATGATAATGGTGAGTTCTATATGGATTTCCAGTGGCAAATCTAGCAATACTATTATAAAAGTTGGATAGTTTGGTAAGATTACTTTTTTTTTAGATTAGTATACATGGGAGCTGCATACAGTAGTGTTATAATTAGGTGGGAGTGGGCAATAGTCTTTCTGGCAGTGGGAGTCAAGAAAGGTTTTATCCTATATAGGGAGCCCAGTTTTTTATTAACAGATTTAATGATGTTATTAATGTGAATGTCAAAGGTGAGATTATTATCAATTGTAAATCCTAATAGTTTGGTGGAAAAGTCTGGGGATATAAGGGTGCCATTGCTAGATTGAATGGATAAATCTATGAGGGGTGACTTAGTGTTTGGCATAAACAATAGTAGCTTGGTCTTTTTTGTGTTCAAAAGAAGGCACCGTCTAGAGAACCATGACTCTACAATGTTGAAAGCTGTTTGGGTTAAAGACTGAAGTTCAGATATAGAGCTGGCAGAGGATATGATTGTCGAATCATCAGCATATTGTATACAGGTGGTTAGAGGAATGGCTATTTGAAGGTCAATGATGAATAATGAGAATAGGAGTGGACCAAGAATGGATCCTTGAGGGACTCCTAGGGAAATGGGAAGGTGAGAAGATAGTTGATTGTCCCAAAGGACTGCTTTCTGTCTATTACTAAGGTAGGACTTAAACCAGAGAATTGCTTTGGTGTCAAGAGAGAAGGATGACAGAGTATTCAAGAGTAGGCGATGGTTAACCATATCGAAGGCTTTAGATAGGTCGAGAAAGAGTGCTGATGAGAAGCTGTTATTATTGCGGTTATTATTAATGGTGTTGGTGAAGGATAGGAGAGCTGAGGTGGTACCATGATAAGGCCTGAAACCATGCTGACAGTTAGCTAGAATGTTATGTTTTAGTAAGTGGTTCATAAGCTGTTGGTGAATACATTTTTCCATAATTTTGGCTATTGGAGAAAGGAGGGCTATAGGCCTGTAGTTAGAATAGTCAGTAGCGTTACCTCCTTTCTGTAAAGGAATAATATGAGAGATTTTCCAGAGATCTGGTATGGTTCCTTCGGTTATGGTACGGTTAATCAGGATGGATATAGGATAGGCAACTACTTTGGCAGCTTGCTGAAGGTATTCAGATGGCAAGTTATCAGCTGAGGGGGTACAAGGCTTGAGTTTGTGGATAAGTTTATAGATGTAGGAGGTAGGGATGGGTTTTAGTTGGAATGTAGGCTGAGTATGAGGTAAGGAGTTAGGTAGATCAGAGTTATCTGTTGCTAGTTGGTTGGCTAGAGATTGTATGGTATTTGTGAAGTAAGTGTTAAAGGTATTGGCAGTTTGATGGGAGGTATTGTTTTCTGACCCTAGAGGGGAAGGAGTGCTAGATTGGCCAGGGTGAAGGAGGTTTTTTATGCTTGCCCAGAACTTTTGTGGACTAGTGTGGTGAGTTTGCTGCAGTTTGCAAAAGTAGTTTTTTTTTTATCAGAGAGAATTGCTTTTTTGTAGCATTTCTCAACTGTCTAAAGGTTTGTTGATCTGGGGTATTTCTGGTTGCTCTCCACTTAGTCCAGGACTTATTTCTAAGTAAATTTTTTTGTCTGGTATCTTTTGAGAGCCATGGGGCAGGTTTGGATTTTGTTCTAATGGATTGTTTAGGTGCATGTCTGTCAAGGATTGTTAAGTATTTGTTGTTGAAATATTTAGCAGCTTCTTCAAGAGGGAGAGTTTTTAGAGGGTTCCAGTCACAGGCACTAAGTTCTGTTTGAAATAGTGCAGGCTGAAAATTTTTCTTAGATCGAAAGGTCCTATAGTTGGGGGCATTTGTAGTGTCATGCCTTTGTCTAATGATGTAGGTGAGCATGTGGTCACTGACATCATCAGGTAGTGTCCCTACTTTATAAGTATGTTCTTGTTTATTGATTAGTATCCAATCTAGTATAGCTTCTTTATTCTTAGGTTTGTTAATCCTAGTGGTGGTAGCGATGGTTTGATAAAAGCCATGCAGATTAATGTGAGAGGAAGGATTGTCTGCATTTATACTATTCCAGTCAGTGTTGACATCTCCTAGAATAATAGTTTCTTGTGGAAAAGTAGTAGATAACCAACACAGGGTATCCTCTATTGTAGCAATGTTATTGCCTGGTGGTAGGTAGATGCAGATTACATATAGTGCTTTGTTAGAATTGAGTTGGAATTTGGTGATTAAGAGTTCAACTTTACTATTTTCAGGTGGGTTATAAGGTATAGAGGAGATGTGTAGGTCATTTTTGAACAGTAAGGCTACTCCACCTCCTTTGCATTTTACTCTATCGAGTCTTAGTATATTATACCCTGGGGGGATAATTTCATTATCCTTTGTTGTGGGTTTTAACCAGGTTTCTGTAAGACAGAGGATGTCAAAGGAGTGAAAATCTAAAAGGGCATGGAGATGGGCAACTTTGTTGTTAATACTGCGGATATTAAGATGACCTATTAGTAGGAAGTTAGAGGGACTGGTCTGGGAAGTTAAGGTGTTGGGAGGGGTGCTAAGAATAGGTGAAGTGGTGAGATTAGAAGGTCCTGGGTTAGGGTGGATGTCACCATCTTTTAAGGTGGGTGATTTTAGTACAGAAAGAGGGTGAGAATTAAGGGTAAGTAGATGTTTTATTTTTTTTATTGAGGGCTGGTTTAATTTCATGGGTGTAAGATGATGATATTTAGGTAGCAAGTAGCTAGAAGTAGAAGTGATTTTTATTTGGGGATGTGTAAAGGTGGTGTTATATAGCATTGTTTGTTTAGGAGAGTAGTTAAAGTAGTAGCATTTTACATTTTCAAAAGAGGTGAGGAGATAGGTAGTGGTAAGGATAGGTATAAGAGTGGCTGAGAGTATTACTAAGGATAAGATAGTTTTAGTTATTGTAGACATATTACTTAGTAAGTGCAAACTGTTTGTGGTGGGAAAGGCATGAAATAACAGTTGAGAAGTTAAGGTAGGGTGTTTGAGAGGAAAATAAATGTTACAAGTAAAGGAGTATTCTTTAAGTAGTATATAGATAAGATAGGGAGGTAATAGAAGAGAAATGAGAAGGATAAAGAAGTTGTAAGAAGATAGGGTAGAGTAGAAGAGATAAAGAGCTTGTGAGATTAATGAGGTTGTTAGGGAAGTGAAAAATTAAGGAGGTGTAGACGAAAAACTACTAAAGGTGGAGTGACTGATGTAAATAGTGTATGTAGGGTGTAAAAGGGAGGGTACTGGAAAAGCTGTAAAGGATGGGTGTGGTTTAGGTAAATTAATTAGAGTCACAGATAGGTTGGACAGGATAGAGGGTGTGGTATAGGAAGTATATGGGTAGGACCACTGGGGGTGGGTGGGAATTGGGGGTAGGGTAGGGTAGGGGAGTGAGCCCGTGAGGCGAGCAGATGAATCACCAAGAAGTGCTGAGAGGTAATCAGTTTTGTAGTGAGACTGTAAATTCCAAGACCTTATCAGGTATGTAGGACTTCCTACAGACACTAATACCTGTTTAATGACAGTGGAGTCCCTTTTGTCTTACTTATTATGGGAGAAAGGAAAAATAAGAAGCAATAGTAAGACAGCAAACTTTGGATAAGGTAAGTTACTAGTTCTTCTGTCTTACTGTCTAACAGACTACCAGGTTAAAGTCTAGAATGTCTCTTCCATGGGGTTAGCTATGTGGTCAGTTAAACATGGATAGCTAAAAGTAGGTTCATACAGCAACTCTAGAGAATATTACTATACAAGTAAGATACAGGGAGTACAAGGTGTACTTTGCTGCCCTCTAGTGGTCAAACAAAAGAATTACACCTAGTCTCAAAACATGTTTATGGAGAAGAGAAAAAAGGGGAGAGAGGGATGGATGGCCACAGGGTAGGTCCACGGGTGTACTGGCCCAAAATCAGGAATATGATACACAGTATAATATGTTAAAGTTACATTTAAAATCAGTAGGTAATCACCTACACAATGAGGCAGTAGGAAAAACACGTCTAGGTATTTCAGGGTAAGTTCTACCAACAGGATATTCTGTCAGTTGGGAGGTTCCTTAGAAGTACTAGATAGCTGCTGAGAAGATAGCCCGTATCAGAGCACAAGGTCTCAAGCTGTAAGAGAATATATATATAGATATATATATATATATATATATATATATATATATATATATATATATATATATATATGTAACTACACATACACACACACAGATATATGTATGGGAAGATACATATTTAGAAGGTGCACACCATATGGAACAGCCAGTATTCCTGCAGTTGCTAGCTTACCAAATGGACACTGTATGAGTCACTCATACAAAAGACAATTGTTGCCTGAAACATATATCCACAGAGACGTCAAAGGATATAACATCACACACAGGTTTGCATACATGAGAAAGCTTTATTTGTGTACTATTACAGTTGTATATGCAATGTTATATAGCTGTTTAGTCTTTGAAATACATATAAACAGACTAATGCAACTCTCAAACATATGTTGCTGTCCAGGCCAAGGTCTTCAAGCAGTACAACAGTAAATACAGACTGGGCCACAGGATAACAATCAATCAACAGTAAGTAATGCAGCTGTTAAGCCCAGCAGCCTCTATCTACACTCTGTACACATTCCCTAGAGGGAAAAGACTTCAGTTGACACAATGGGATGTATCTGTTACATAACAAGGCATAAATGAAACCATCACAATCACACTGACAAACAGAACAGTCTGTATGGCAGGAAGCAGTAGGGCTGCATTTTCCCAAGGTGAATTGTATAGTAATGTACATCCAGATACCTTAAGGCAGCTTATTCCTGATATCCCTCACGTGTTGTAACAGCCTAGGTTAGTTATGGTGCACCCCCCTCCATAGACTAACATACAGGGGCATATACCACTGTTACATACACTGACCTCTGGACTGCAATAAGGCACACATGTATTGTGAAAATGAAGCCCACACATATATGGACCCAACCCCACAATATGTGTGGGGCCACAGCAGCAGTGGAATGATGACAGGAATGGCAGCATGGCATACTCACAGGCCACTACATAACCCCTGACAGCATGTCATATGGACAAAGCCTGATATGTAGGTGGAGGACAGAGGCCGGAACACAGAACCATAAGTGAAATAGTGTTGTCATACACTAAGCAAGTTGCTGGTGTTACAGGATAGTCTGCAACATACCCATAGTCATGAATATGAAGTCAGAAACACAAATGGATGTAGCCATGCACTGATAGCACTCAACACACACTACCAGTGATATATCTGACACAAGACCTGTGTGGTTGACAGACAAAACATAAGAGGCACACCTCTGGCCATCAAGTTGATAAGCCTACAGTTGAGAGCTATGCAGACAGACTGCATTCCATGTTAAATTAGTATGTACACACAAACCCTGTAACACTGGTGCTATACAATGCATACAACAACACTACTCACACTCTGTCTGTAGTTCTGGAACCTCATACAAATATGTAACTGTCCTGAGTGTGCACGTTCTCTTGTATGAGACATTGCTTCCTGCTGTCTGTAACACTGCTGCCCACACACAGGAAGGATGTCCACCATACAGGAAAGGTAAAGGGACCATGCCCACATGATGTAGGGATTTATAGTAATGGGTTGTCATGACAGTGGTAATTGGAAGTACTACACAGCATGCTGCATGCAGGTAGCATATGGAGGACACTGGTGCAGAGTCCATCACCTGATTATGTGCATCACCTACAAAAGCCATGCTGCAGTCTATTCCAAGCAGCTCAATCCATTTACTGGAGAGAGAGAGAGAGAGAGAGAGAGAGAGAGAGAGAGAGAAAGAGAAACCAGATCCACAACCAAAACCAAAACAGAAACAAAGAAAGCAGGCTAAGGCCATAGACAAGGAGAAAAAAAAACTCCTACAAGGAAACCGACCGCAAAAGACCTCATTCCCACAACAGATATGTGAAGTATATATGCATGTAATTGACTGTAGTGCTCATCCATAATACTGGGCTAGATGATGTGGAATGATATAAATGTGCCATCACGTATTGTTGTAATGATGTTCAGCTGAACAACTGCTAATGACAATAGAGTTTATCCCTGTGGGTATTGGCCATACCCATCAACTGTGCAGAGCAGCACTGACTGACAAGATGTAAGCCGACATAGTGCACATTGTGTAATGGAAAGGATGCATATTACTGTGGCCAATAGCTGGTGGTGGAAGTAGTGCCATAATGATGGACACGTGGGTTCCAGAGCCCACCACTTGCAGAACACTCAGGTTAACATGTATTCTAGCATGCTGAAATGTCATAGGTGTGTAATAGGCTTATCTGCAATCTGGGCCTATATATACCCCCATAATGTTAGGCTGTGTACATATGTGGCACTTGTCTGTGTTGTAGCAAGGCAGAACAGTGCAGCTGTGCAAGACGGAGAGTTAGAGATTGTGGACCTGATGTCTGAATGTACCCCATATATAGTTTTGTATATGCGTGTATATATATATATATATATATATATATGTATATATATATATATATATATATATATATATGTATGTCTATAGATATATATATATATATATATATATATATATATATATATATATATATATATATATATATATATATATATATATACACACACACATATATATATCTACACACATACACACACATATATATATATATATATATATATATATATAAATATCTGTATGTCTATATATATATACAAACACACACACACATATGTATGTAAATGGGTGTACTTTTGAAGAACTAAAGTTCACTACTTCAAACTTCAAAAGTACACCCACACTAACACGAAAGTGCACTTTCATGAAAGTGCACTTTTGTGAACCCACTAGACCAAATGGGCTAGCAGTCACGGACCTTAGGGTTAGGGCACGGGTCATGGTAAGGGGATAGCCCTACTAGCTATCCCCTTACCCTAACCATTGCCCTAAGCCTAAGGTTTGTGACTACCACAAGACAATGTAAGACATTCCAAATTGGGGTATGTCCTCCACTGTGGTGTGATAGTCATAGTCCTTAGGGTTAGGGCATGGGTTAGGGTAAGGGGAGAGTTAGTAGGGCTATCCCCTTACCTTGACCCATGCCCTAACCCTAAGGACCGTGACTATCGCAAGACAGTGGAAGACATTCCAAATCGGGCTCTGTCCTCCACTGTGGTGCGATAGTCACAGACCTTAGGGTTAGGGCAGGGGTTAGGGTAATGGGATAGTTAGTAGAGCTATCCCCTTACCTAGACCCATGCCCTAACCCTAAGGTCAATGACTATCGTACCACAGTGGAGGACATAGCCCATTTTTCAATGTCCTCCATTGTGGTGCAGTAGGTTCGGTCTAGTGAGCTTACGTGAAAGTGCACTTTCATTAAAATACACTTTTGCTTAAGTGAGGATGTACTTTCCCATTTTGAAAAAGTGAATTTTCATTGTAGGAAAGTACACCCATATAGATACATGTCCCCTATATTACCACCGCAGAGCTGCATACTATGTGTGAGGGAACATCACACATAGCAATACACACAGATATATACAGCTGTAAGTGTGAGCAACTTGGATGGGTATGTCACATGTGAACCCCTTGTTGGGACCACATTGCCCTTGTCTGTCAAGTAGGGAATGGGAATATGGGGAATGATAGCAGGTATATTTGTGGAGGCAATTTGGGTTGGTAGATATAGAGGACAGCCTACAGGGGTGGTATATGATACATGTGGTGGGCAAACACCCTGGATGGTGCATGTGGTCTGCGATGTACAAGCCCCATGAGCTCCCATAAGGAAACAATGGGAACAAGGCCTCCACCCATTGCTAGTCACAACAGCAGTTCCACCGCCCTGAAGGTACCTGGCCTGGAGTCTGAGCAGGAGGAGCATGTGGACCCTGTGATTGTGTACTGGGTGCCTCAAGGTGCTGTAGCACATCCCACAAGTTTCTGTGAAGCACCCTATGGAACAGACCCTGGACCTGACCTCAGGTGACAGGATCATATCTGCATGTGCACCCAGGGGGAACAGTCCCTGAGGCGGTTCCACCCAAAGGTAGTGCTGGACCAGTAGATGAGGAGGCCCCAGGGTGGGTCCCACATGTGATGTGGCCTGGAAACATGGCTAGATGAGGTGGGAGAGGTGGTTCTGCTGGCAACTATTCCCTAAACATGCTGTAGTGTCACTGTTATAGAACATATGTGGGTAGTAATAGTCCACACAATCCCAGAACATGTCCAGCAGTATGCATACAGAATGACAGATGTGCAGCAATCACATAGCAAGCAAACCACATGCATATATGGAACCATAGTGGCCCTGACAATGGTATGCTGGTAAAATAGTCCATAACAGGCCAGCAATGATAGTGTCCACACAGGAAACATGGCTACAAACACATAGCACAAAATGTGGTACAATACAATATATGTCCCAATGGTAGGTAAGCTGTAGCCATACCTATTGAGTTGTGTGAACAGTTTGTTGTCACTGATATGTTCGGGGGGGGGTGACACAGATATCTATTAAGAACTATGGTAACCTTGCTGTATGAGGTACTCAGACCTGTTTCCATCTTTATGTCTTTCAGGCAAGATGTCCCACGGATATTTACCAGGGTATTCAGCTGTGGTAAATGAGGTCATTATGAACCACCGTATACAGCACTATCTGGTTCTCTTTGGCAGGACCACCCATGAGCAGCAGGAGTGGACCGCCCTGTGGAATGATCTAGTCCAGAGGGTCAATGATGTTGGCCTGCATAACCGCAGTTATGAGCAGGTCCGGCATCAATGTACAGACCTGCTTTACAATGCACATCAGCATACTGCTGCAGTCCAGGGAATCACCTCATAATGGGGGGGGTCATGCCATCCATCAACCCCGACAAGTGTTGAGAAGCTCCTCGCCAGCCTTGTGGCACCTGCCCGCCCGCAAACCCAAAAACTGGCAGAGACCATTGTGGAGGTGGGTACTACCCACAAACCGGCTGAGGAGCATGTATGTAAGACCACAGGGCACATCAGTAGACCACTGTTGCATATGTATCCACATCTGTACAACTAGATCATGCATATGTGAGATGTCATATATATAGTCTGTTGCTGCATAGTAGCAATAAGCAGATGTGCATAAGTGGTAGTATTGTGGACTTGTACTGTTGATGCACTGTAATGCTGCACCCACCATGTAGCAATGCCACAGCTGTGGCCACTGACATAACATCTCTCACATTCTTATGTACGTCCCTCTGGTATACCCCCAAGGCAGCAGCCTGTAGCTGGTGAGTATGGTTTATGTTCATGCTTGCTAATACACCGGGCATGTAATGGCTATGGTATATTCCATGCACACATCTAACACACCTACCCATAATGCATGCCATACATGTTCACGTATTGTTGCTGTTAAATGCACTGCATCACAGTGGTGACAATGATGGGGTATCTGAAGGGTATGTCAGATACCTGCAAGATAACTAACATCCTGTCATTGTGAAATGTGTCCACTGGGATGAACATAATGGTGGGACACATGGGCTACAGTAGGGACATGTGTGAAACATTACCCTTATACAGTGCTACAACAGTGTATATACCAGTATTACAATGGCAACTGTTACAGATCTACACTATGGCATAACATTACTGTGGTCCACATAATTAGCTGGGACAAGGCTGTTACACATGCTCTTCAGTGTTTGGGGCACTGCACTGCAAATTGACACACATGTGTAGGTCATACTTGTCAAGCATCTGCAAAAAGGCTGAAGGTGGGGAGGGTGTATCATCATGACACACAAGTGCACTGCAGCAGGGATCCTAAGGATGCTAAGAATGGCTGTATCTGCACACAGTCAGGTTCAGGAAGTGTGGCAGACATAACCCTAACTCCACAGCAATAATGATGGCAGTGTGTCAACTCCAAGGGATGTGCACATGAGTAGACCTTGCAATCATGCAGAGTTGGGGGGACATGTGTAGGGCAGACAGACCATATACTGGCTCATGCTAGTTTACCCCTGCCAGAAATAGAGACTGCTATAGTACACATAACAATAGGTGCAACAAACTGTCATGTTAAGGGCATGCACACATATCCACCCACGGAGTATATGCATTGTGGTCAGAATCTGCACATCTAACACATTTCTTAGGCACTGCATGTGAATGACAGGACATATGTCACAAATAGGCTCATGTACTGTTAATATATGTGGTGATGTGGTCCCATGGCAGATCAAGGAAGAGTGCATCATATCAATAAGGGCGTGTACACTCCCCATAGCCATGGTATGGTCTGGCAGTTGTCAGTGTAATAGTATTGTATTGGTCATACATGCACCGCTGATGCTGAGATCTGTAAACCAGACATCAGGCATTCACAAATGACATCTGTCCACATATCATCCCAGGTATGTGTCACTCAAACACATAGGGGCTGTGAGCATTAGAGAAGACATAACTGACACAGTAATACACTTTCATCAATAGTTTGTACACCTGTGAGGTGTGAGTACATGGTAGTGTACAGAACAGGTGCACAGCAATGCTGTGTACATGGGTGCAGTGTTTTCCAGGGGAAGGGACATCACCTACTAACACAGCCCATGCATCACACACATGTATACCATTGCTAGCATGGATTGACTATAGCTGCACTGCATGCTGTTGAGTAACATATGTTGCACATTTTGACAGATGTGTAATGGGAAGACTGTGTGTACTAGTGTAATATCTTTGTGTAACCTCACCTGCAGGTAGGTGTGTGTGTGTGTGTGTGTGTGTGTGTGTGTGTGTGTGTGTGTGTGTGTGTGTGTATGAGATTATTTTGTCTGTAAGTGCAATCTAGTGGAGTGGAGGGGGTTGATGCATGTAGGATGTGTGTGTGCATGTGTGGGTGTTTGTGTGGGTGTCCATGTATGCATATGTGTGAGTGTGGGGTTATTTATACGGCAGTACTTCCCTTTGGGATTGTGCAGTACATGGACATGGACCGACACACGAGACAACAGGAATACTTGTCTGATATGTCATCTCAGGACAGCTGATATTATAATAAGGTCTGTAGCATGGAACATGCATTGGGAGGGGAAAGTAGACACCAGGTATTCCCTTAATATTGCAATCAACAGAGAGGTGAAGACTACCCATGTATGCAGCACTACAGATGCATTGGGGAATTACTAGACAACACCAGGGAGTGTATCCATATATTACTGTTGTTCACATGATAAGTTGATTGAGCAGCAGATCTGGCATGTACTGAACAATAGTTACATATGACACTCCAGTCCGTGACTTTGCCATGATCACGATGTCCGGACATACCCAGGGGGAACACTGGATGACAGCAGTGAGGCCATATAAAACCTACTCCTCAAGTCAAGGAGGTAATGGAGTAACAGGTCTTGTGTTGTGATCACTCATCTAGGCATTTAGAGGAATAATATGTTAATGAGTGGTTTTAATGAATGTATTTTACCAAGTGTGATGCAGGATAGGGAACTTATGTGAATAAATGTGGGACTATCTGTAAAATCAGGGACAGGTAGGTTTTAAGGTGGAATGTAAGTGTGTGTGTGTGTGTGTGTGTGTGTGTGTGTGTGTGTGTGTGTGTGTGTGTGTGTGTGTGTGTGTGTGTGTGTGTGTGTACTGCTATGCAATTCTGTACAGGTTCTAAAGTGCATTTCTTGTTTTCCCCCACAGGTGGCAAAGTGGGTCCTGGTCTCTCCTGCATGCACTCTAAAGTTGGTGTCCATACAGACTCCGAAGATAATGATAGTACAGTTGAGGCACAGGCGGGGTTGTCAGAGGCTGAAACTGCACCATTGTTTGACATCCCCCTCTTAGCCACACCAACCCCACACACAGTGCCTATACCTACCCCATCACCAGTGTCCATAGCAGAGGGACAGTTGGTGGTTGGTGGCAGTGCACAGGAGAGTGTGGTATCTATGCCTACTGTGTCTGGTCACAGCAGGCATAGCCAGATGTCCAACAGGGCACCACATAGGCAGATGTACTGTTGTGCTCGTGGTAGGGCCGCTGGTCATCATGCCCCTGTCAGAAGTAAACTGGTACTACCAGGTGCATGTTTCAGACTGTCATGAGGATGCAGGCATGTATGGAACTACACCAGACAGGGCCTGAGGCTGCAGAGCACTGCTCTCTCATCTGCAAGTGACAACTTCCATGAACTTTCTGGTACCCTACATAATTATACCGAGTTCATGGATACATGGTTAGGTGAGATGGTGGGCCTCATTGACTGTGGTTTGTCCGTGCTTGAACATGTGGTGGGAGTGCGGTGACAGCCATGTGGACGTAGGCCAGCAACACCATCATCTGGCAGTCGACGTGGACATGCTAGGACACCAAGGTGCTCCCATAGTGGCAGTACCAGCCCCAGCACTGCAGGGGGGACACTGTCCACACCACACCACAGCAGGCCATATGCACGTGGCCATGCCCAGTCCTAGGAGGGTCCTGGTTCCAGCAAACATCTGTCATCATCAGAGGAGAGTAGCACATCGAGGCCTGTACCTGGATGTGCCCATGGAAACCCTGGTAAGCACAGTCCATGTGTCCATGGCCAAAGGTGGTGAACTGCACACCTTGCCATGTATGGTCTGCAGCTGTCCAAGAAACACCTGTATAGGGCAGCCACATGACAGAACTGTTTGCATGCATACCCACACACTATATGAGCACACCTAAAGCAACCCAATACTTACACATACCACATCACCACACCCATTTCAACTAATTACACCTCTCACCCATACACATGGTGTCAAACGTATGGCCCACCCTCGGTCTCTGGCAAACCAACAACACACCCTGTGCATATGATGATACCTGTGCTACATCCCTGTCATCCATAACATCGATGCAGGGACTGGCTAATATGGTTCTGATGCACACAGTGACTGTACTACAGTGTACCAATGTACTGCTGTGGAACACATTGTCAGGAGTAATGTTTGATGCATACATGTCAGGTAGTGTAGCTGCCAACCTTGATGCATTATAGCTGCTAGTAACACTGAGTGATTGTGGTCTCCTTAATGTTATCCATTTGTGTTGTAGGTGTACATGTGTCAGCAGGAGGATGGTCTGTAGTCATATTCCACAAGGATTATGGCACTGTGGTGACACCATGGCTGTGACATATCCTGGGTACAGTTGAATACATGTCACAGGTTTGTATAACAGTTATTGCCTGTGCCACATGGACAGGTGATCCACTGAGGACATGTATAATCAGCAACCTGCTGTAGATCCATCCACATACATGCACACTCTTACTTGGCAACACTGGGACTAGACCCCTACCTAGGTATGTAGTGCTACTGAAGTGCGTGGCATTCATTGCACACAGCATTTAGGATGATGTGTGTTCCAGGTTATATGTTACATGCAGAACATCCTCAGACATGTACAGTATGGTAATGGGGGATGTAATGGTTGTATATGGACAAGTCATAGTGTGACATACCATCATATACACATTAACAGACACATAACAGGCAGACACACATCCGAGAGACCTGGGCCTATTGGTGCTAACTAACTTGTCAGTGTGTCCATTGTGTTACAGGAAGGCTGCACACAGCATATGCATAACTGGGCTGGATTGTGGTATCAGTTACATATATGGTTGATGGTGACAGTGGTCACCATACAGTGGTACATGGGACATATACCAGATGTAACATGGTGTAATGACAGTGTACACAGCACATACATCCCACAGTGGATATTGTACTCACTGGAGCCCGTGGTGATGGTCTGACTTATCCACCATCACACATTGCTCACGACTGCGATACAACCAATTGTACATCCCAACAATGGTACTACAGGGATATGCATCTAATGCACATGCCACAGGCATAGTATGGTGTTGCTTTGTCATGCTTCACCTTTGGGCAGCAACAACACCATCCATACTACTGTGTGGCAATGTGTATTGTAATAAGAGTACGTGGCCTCAGAATGCTGTACCCTACAGATTTACAGACATGCACACATACACACATTTGCCAGAACTCAATGTGTATCCCATGCCTATCGACCCATTTGTACAATACTGTTGTGCTGGTACTACAAGGCTCATGTAGCCATTAGGGAGAGGAGCATAACAAGGTACATGTAATGTCTGATACAGCGGCAGCCACATCTTACTATGGCAATAAGTGGTGGGTGTGAAGGCCCTCATGGTATTCCCAACTACAGGTGTACTAACACACAGACACTGCTATCCTCAGTAATGCACATGTACACATGTGTCTGTACTGGGGTGCATCGCTGCAGGTGGTCATAGGTGTTTACCTGGCTAATGTCCATGGAGAGATGTAGGGGATGTGTGTACAGTGGTATCATGCCACATGCTATGTGCCAGCAGGCAATCTATTGACAGACACCACTGCGGTGACCCTCACGGTGAAAGTGACATGCATCAGCCAATCCTCTGGCTGCATCCTGCAAATGGCCACTGAGGTGATCCAGTTGATGTGTATGCAACATGTATTACAACACAAGGTTAGTGTCTGTGATGGAGACCTGTACCCATGCATGTTCTTTTGACTATGGTATTGTAGTGGAGGTACCTATGGCATGTGGTGCATACAGGCTGTTGTCTCCTATATGTGCCAGTTATAACATAGCTGGGTAGACATGTCAGTGTCAGTCAAGCATTGGTTGCCTGTACGTATCCAAGTTGGATACCTGCCATCTGCAAATCTGTACAGAGACTGACAGACATCATCTTGGCAAGTAGCTATGCAGTAGAATGAATGTGTCGACAGATAGACGTCTGACACCAATATCTATGCCATTAGAAGATGTTGGAGGCCCTCACTGATATGCACTTTACAGACAATAGTCTACAGATACTTTCCACATGTCAGATCATTATCCAGTAGGGGATATATACTGTGACACATCTCATCACCAGGAACAAGACAGTGAGGAATCAGAGTCAAGCTATTCCTGCAGGTGTGCTTGTTTTCAGTACTACATTCAGCAATCTACTCACGCCTGGGAAAGCACTGTCAACAGTAGTACCACCCTGATACACTACATGGCAGTGTGACAGCACATAACCTGGGTTACTACCCTTGTATGTAACACATTCACATGGATAACAGTGCTGTACAGGTCTTATATACTTGAATGTACCAGACATGACACTCACACCCCTTGCTACTATAATGACAACACATAGACACATGTATTGCACATGGCATTACCTACACTTATTCCAGATGTCATTACCATGCTATGTAATCAGACTGGGATGTGAGCACTGGTTACCAGGGCTGAGCCATGCTTAGCAGATGTCAACTTTGCTGCAATATAACAACTAAGCAGATTTGTGCACTGATAAACGAAGCCTACACTGTGTAAGCACCCATATGTTTAACAGTAGCTTAGCACCACTTAGCTTCACTCAAAACCACACAAACGCACTTAAAGCTGCTCAAAACTGCCTTAACCACTCTGTAACCATCAGCCCTTGTTCTGCCCAGCAACAAAATACACAGCCCTTAAACTCAGGACCCTGTACACTATAGTCACAACAGCTAACCACTACACCATGACAACTGTGAAGACAGTTGTTGTTTTTCCAATAGATCTGTCACAACACATATTGAATAGTATTGAACAATTGCTTTGACTTCCACAATTGTGTAGTACTTGTTATTGATATTACTGTTGCATCACATATGTTGTTATATCTAAATATACACATAGCTACATACAGTGAGATACATTTGGGAAGGTATACACAACCATGATGTTTACACATGACAGGAATATGGATATAAACATATCCATATGTAGATGGATCTAGGACTATTGAACGAAAGTTCAATAGTCCGAATCCACAATTATCGAATACACTTTAACGAAAGTGCTTTCACCGAAAAAGTGCTTTCGTTAAAGTGTTTTAAAAAAAATAAACAAATAAATAAATCTACTTATATGCAGGGGGGCTTGGCCACCAGGACCTCACCATGTATACGTACTGATCACTCTCACACAATATGAAACACACACCAACCTAACACATGCATACCTGCATATTGTACAAATGTTACAATCTATCCTGCTGTCTTGGCCACCACAGGTAATCTGTGCTCCACTGGTATTATACCTACACATACATGTTACTACATTTCTACATAGGATTGGGGGGCACATATGACTGTTACTACATGTCTACATCATATTGGGGGAGCTCACCAGACTGTTACTATATGTCTACATTGGATTGGGGGGGACACCAAACTGTTACTACATTTCTACATAGGATTGGGTGGGTGCACACCTGACTGTTACTATGTGTCTACATAGGCATGGGGGACACACCTGACTGTTACTACATTTCTACATAGGATTGTGGGGGAACACCTGTTACAACATGTCTACATTGGATTGGGGGGGAACACCAGACAGTTACTACATTTCTACATAGGATTGGGGGGGCACATCTGACTGTTACTATGTGTCTACATAGGCATGGGGGCACATCTGACTGTTACTACATTTCTACATGGGATTGGGGGGCACACCTGACTGTTACTAAATATCTACATCATATTGGGGGGCACAGCAGACTGTTACTATGTGTCTATATCAGATTTGGGGGACACACCAGACTGTTACTACATTTCTACATAGGATTGTGAGGGGCACACCTGACACTTGTATACATTTTCTATGACTATACTGGTATATCATGTACTCCATTTCATTCTGTATTCTAACCTATCATGCTGACTAGAGGTATATCAGTGTACTACAGGTCTTAGGTTTGATTGACCTACATATCAGTTTCTGACTTTTTACCCTTCAGAACTAATATCCCACTGCCTGACCTGATGTAGTCTGCCTGTGCAGGCCTGGGGGGGAGGTTACCCATAGCAATCATTCATAGGCCTTAGCACAGCCTTTGTTTCTGTTTGTCTACACCTTTCCTGCTGGCTGAGACTGTTGTTGGGTATGTGAGCCTCCCTGACTTGTATGTGTGTGTCATATGGACAAAGATGTGGCCCAGCACATTTTCTGCAGTGGGTTTTGTCACCATGTATAGTACTGGCTACTATGATGACACCAGTATTTGTTACAGATCTCATGCTGCCAGTATAGGTGTCTACTATCTGCTGGCATCCCATTCAGCCAACCAATTTCCTTGCATGCTCACATCCATATCATAGATACAAGTAACAACACATAGTACTCCATTCGGCAATTGGTATGAAGTGTGACTTACCTTGTGGCTGTGCCAGTATTGAGGATGGTGCTGGATGGCTGCCTATGTTGGATGCACATAGTACACTCCCTATACATGGTTGAGCACAGGTAGTGTCATGTGTGGCACCCCTTTTACTGTATGTGTGAGTCAGAGAGAGGTGTCATTCCCTGGGTCCCTACTGTGTCAGTGTATGTGCTATGCATTGCTTCTTTGCCAAGGCCAGGGCATACTGGGCACTCCTTCTGCCTACTGGGGCAAGCTCAGGTTGTTCCTCCTCTGAGTCACTCTGTGCCTGTGCAGGCCTTGGCAATGGTGGGGGGCTGTGTGGCCCTGCCCCGTGCTGTTCCTGCTGCAGTTGTTTCCGCAGGATCATATTGTGTAGCATGGCACATACGATGACAGTTTGAGTATATGTAGCTGGTGAGTACTGCAAGGCTCCAGCAGATGTGTCCAGGCACGGGAACCATGACTTGAGCATCCCAAACACATGCGCTGTTATAATTCTGGTCTGTGCATGTGCCTCATTATGGAGTTCGTGTTTGGGCGTGTGTGCATTTCTGATGGGTGTCATCAGCCATGGCTCCAGTGCGTAACCAGCATCCCCAACTAGGTGACTGTAAAGGATGTCACCATTGGCAAATCTCTGGTACAGCTGTGTCAGATGCCAGATGTGGGAATTGTGATAGCTTCCAGGGCAGCCAGCACATACATTCATTATAATGCCCTGGGTATCGCACATGACCTGGCATTTGATGGAGGGAAGCCCTTGCGGTTGATGTAGACCCTACCTCGCTCACCAGGTGGTGCTTTGATGCATATGTGTGTGTAGTCCATAGCACTCACTACCTCAGGGTATTCTGCTATTTGGTGGAACAGATGCATATTGCTGGCCAATGCCTCATTGGTGTTGGAGAAATATACATGCTCTCTGGCATGTGCTGACATGACATCCAGGAACTGGTGGAGTACCCTGGATGCTGATGCCTGAGAGATCCCCATGATATCCCCAGGTGGCCTTTGGAAGGTACCTGTGGCTAGTATTCTTAGGCCTACACATACTTTGGTATCCACCGGGATGGGTTCCCCTCTGTTAGTTCTGCATGTCAGGTGTGGCCAGCACAGCTCAACAATTTGCTGTAGAAGGTCCCTGTCCACCCTACAGCAGTCCACTATCTGCAGCTCATGTAGCCCCTGGTAGGTTACCCTGGGTATGTACACTCTTCTCCATCTCCTCACTGTGGGTTGGTAGACAGCATTCTCATCCTCACCACCCTCAGCTTCTCCCAGATTTGGATGTATGATAGCTGCTGCAGCCCCTATCATTTTGTTGTTTTGGTTTGTTAAAACATCCCCCCCTTGTATACTCCAGTGGTTTAAAGTATGTGGGAAAAACCAGAGGGAAAGGTGTTTGCATAGTTTATAGTAGTGGTCTGGGCTGGGCTGCTGCCTGTGTAGTTGGTTGATTCTGATACATTTCACATACCAGCTATGCTAGTTCTCCTTGATTAAAATGATTGACTTCAACGATTGGCTAAGCTTCTGGTGTCATTCAAAGGGGATCCAGTATCTGTCTGCCTGGGAAGACATGATCGACAAACCACGATGCTTTGCCAGGGATTGTCTGCACCTGCCACCCCTGGGATTCAGGTTACTGGCTAAAGCTCTTACCACCCCTATAGTGCCTTTTTTAGGCAAGGTTTAAAGGAAAAAACTACCACAGTAAATGATACAAGCATGCAAAATCTGAAGGTAATGCTACTCAATGCTAGAAGTCTAAACCTCAAAATGCACTCTCTCGTGGCACTCCTAAAAATGGAGAACATCAATATCTGTGCAGTAACTGAGACCTGGTTCAAGGCTCCAGAGAGCACTGCTGCAATACCAGGCACTTTTGGCCACAAAACCAAGACTGAAACATTAAAGGTTGAGGAGTGTCCATATTCACCAAGGATATTCACACATCCAGGCTAATTGCCAACACAATGCATCTGAAATTCTTCAGGTGCAACTAACACTAGGTAAGACTGCAGTCTAAATTGTAGCTTGCTACAGATCCCCCACCATGCTCCAAGATTCTCACTACACATTTCTAAACATACTGGAAAATATCAAGATATAACTAAACACCCTAATACTGGGTGATTTCAACTACCATGCCATTATTTGGGAAAACTACTTGGGTACCAACACTTTTTCCCAATGGTTCTTGGAATTCATAAATTCCAATGCCCTGGATCAACTAATCCATTGTCCCTCCCACTAGGGGCTCCAATATCCTAGACCTGGTTATTATTACCAACTTGGGAGATAGATGCTTCACACCAGTGGTCACCCCCTCATTGGTCAGGTCTGACCATAAGCAAATTTCCCTTGACATCCACATCGCACCCCCACCCCCAATAAAGAAACCTCTGTAAAAAACTTCTCCAAAGCCAACTTCATGCTACTCAAGTCAGAAGTGACAAACTTCATGACACCCATGAAGACAGCATCTGAAAGTTCAACTGATGAATCCTACACTAAGGCACTGTACGAGCACATCCACTCATGCATGAATCGTGCCATCCCAAATAGAACCAAGATGCTCTCCTCCAAAAAAAGGAAGTCAATCTGGTGGTCCCCTGCTATAAACAAACTATACAACAGAAGGAAGAAACTGCTGCAAAAAAAGAGGAAAATCCCAGGATGCAAAAAAATCCCTTACCAGCCTCAGTAAGAAGCTGATATCCCTCAAAAAATCCTCCAAAGCTAGTTACAAAAATAAAATTGCCAAGGATTCCAAAGACAACCACAAGGCATTCTATAGTTATGTCAAGAATCTAAATGGCAATGCTCAGATCTGCTCTGATCTACAACAGAATGCCATTAAATATACTGATCCCAAGGATATTTCCAATATCCTGGCAGATCAGTTTAGTGCCAACTTCACCCCCCTCTCACTCCTTAAAGGTCCCATCTCAATAACAAAAGATTGCCAAATTTTGGTAATCACGGCCACACAGGTAGAAACTGCACTCTCCAAAGCTAAGAATACTGCATCCATGGGACCAGGTGACATCCTGGGCTGTGTAATACATGAACTACAAAATAAACTGGCACCTCACCTAAGTGGCATGTTTAATTATAGCCTCACCTCAGGCCTTGTGCCCACTGAATGGCGCACAGCTACAGTTATCCCACTTCACAAGAAGGGATCCACCTTGGATCCTGGGGAACTACCATCCCATCAGTCTGATGAGCCTGATCTGCAAGGGCATGGAATGGAGTATTTACATGGAACTTATAAACAAAGACATTGGCAACCTTCAAACACTGGACCCCATGCAGTTTGGGATTGTGAAGGGCCGATCTTGTCTCCTGAACCTGATTGACATCTTCAAATCAGTCTCCAGAGCTGTGGACGATGGTAAGGCAGTCCACACAGCCTATCTGGACCTCGCCAAGGCCTTCAACACCATCTCCCCACTCTGGAATCATAGACTTACTAAGCTAGGCATAAATCCCTATGTCACTCGATGGTTACCAACTGGCTTACTGACAGAACCCAGACTGTAAAAGTAGCTGACTCCAAATCCAGCTCCAGACAAGTGACAAGTGGAGTACCTCAGGGTTCAGTCCTGGGACCACTCTTGTTTGGCATCTACTTCTCTGAAGTACAGGCCAACACTAAGGGACTCTGGCTAACAATGTTTGCAGATGACTACAAACTGGGAGCCATTATTGAATCCCCAAATGATGTGAATATTCTACAAAAGGGCCTTACAGAAACAGATGCTTGGTGCCAGAGCCATGGGCTGAAGCTTAATGCCAAGAAATGTATAGTTATCCCCTTTGGGAAAAACCATGTACCCATGAATTACCACATAGGTGGCAGTACACTAAACATAAAAAGTGTGATGAGAGACTTAGGAACACAGGTGGACAGTGGTCTCACCTTCGATAACCACATTGCTACAACAGTCAGGAAATCTTTCTATGTGGCACACCTCATCACTAAGGGCTTTTCATTCAGAAAAAAGGAGGTCCTTGTCCCACAGTACTCATCCCTCATTATACCCATTATAGAGTGCAACACCTCATTTGGTATGTACCTCACAAGACATCTGCAATGGCTGGAAAGCCACAGAAATATCTCACTAAAAGAATCACAGGTTTAAAGCAGATGCCCTATGCTGACCATCTAAAAAAATTCCAGCTATACTCTGGCATATCGTCTACTCAGAGGTGATCTCTGCTTAACATACAAGACCATGTCAAACCCTGAGCTGTTGGACATGCCGCACTTAAAGAAATCCCAATCACTCAGCACCAGCTCCAGGGATCTAAACCTTGTCATCACAATGAACAAAACATGCTGTAGGGATAGGTTCCTGACCCAGAGACTCCCCATACTCTAGAATAGACTGCCCATACATGTCAAGCAGAGCGCCAGAGCACCTCCTTGGCCTTCTTCAAAAGGAATCTTGCCAATTGGATGGGAGATAGGAAATTCACCCCGGGGTTCATGTCAGTCGCCTGCTAGACAGGGGTCCAGGAAAGTAAATATTGTGGGAAGAAATATCCAGGGAATTGTTATGGCTAGGCTTGTATAGGCCCTAGGGCCGATAGCTTAGTACTAACCTATGAACCTATGAACCTAAGATTACCTTCCTACTGCTGTTTTCCCTTCACATTGCCTTCCTGTTTAAGCCCGGGAGGAGGCACCGCACAAACACAGTTCTCAAATGTGCACAGAGCTGCTATTTCCTGGTTTACTGTTTTTTTCCTTTAAAACCCTGTATGTGGCATGCATACCCACTTAGGCAATGTAAAAAGTGCTAGGCAGCCTCAGACACACCTCCTTGCTTAGCTCTGCTAAACTACAGACAAACCTGAGTCACAGGGCTCCAATCTGCTTACATAATGCCTGACACACCCCCTATGATGTCAGCTAACTCTTAGGCTTGAACCAAGCTATTCCTGCACTTACACTGTTGGGTGCTGACTAGCATTGAGGGGAAATCTGGGATTCAGTCTCTCCCCTTAGCAACCACTATTCACTGGCCATGTTGTCTTCTGCCTGCCATTGAGTATAGTGACAAAATAGTGATTTTGGTTAGAATGCTTATTTCAGGTTATTTTTTATATTGTCGGCCCGATCCCATTTGCGCACCCTGACCTACGCTTAAACAGCCAAAATCAGCTAAAAAAAATAAATGTTATTTATTTTCAAACTGTTTTCCATGCCAGTGACCATAGATTTGGCCCATAGCATGCATTACACATTATATACACCCTTTATTTGGAGCTGTCATGCCTCCATTTTGTAGTTTGCAGACATGTACTCGGTTATTAACTGATTACACTTCTGCAGATTACACTAGTCTTGCATGACCAGCTGCCAGCTTCCTGGATCACAAATTCACCTCATTTGCATGGTTTTCATCTGCAAACGGGGTAATTTGCATACAGTAGCTGCGTCCGTGCAGGACTAGTGCTGGAGCACTCGTGTACATCCCTGTAGCTTATTCCTGGATCGCACAGCAGACATATTGCCTCCTGGAGCTCCTGCACTGTTCCTGCACACCATGCAGGGCTTGCTGAATCCAGGGATAAGTGTACATACAATATGGTCATTGTTTGCAACATCATATTTCTTGCATATGATTGTAAATTAATGCAAAATTATATAATATAGGCATATGATTTGGACAGTTATAAAAGCATTGGTGAAGTGTAATGATACAACTATTTACATCTATTTACAGTGTAATGTCATCATGAAAAACTTTCAGTACAGTAAGTTTAGGAATTAGCAAAGAGGTAAATACAAAATATCTTAGGCCTTAATTTGCTTCTAAATTTTACTAAGATTTACATCTATAGATTTATAAACAAAAGAAAAAAAAATTTAGAGCAAGTTCTAGTAATTAATATTTAATGGCTCCCATGTTTAGTCCTTTAATAGAGTGTCTAGGAGTAAACCCCAATATTTTTGATAATAGGAACATTTATTTTGGTTTTTAGTTACTATTTTGTGGGATTATATGTATTTTACAACCATGTTTTTTAAAACCTTCCCACATTAACTGTGATCTGTCTAGCCAGTTTTGTGCTATATATAATTGTATCAGTGTAGAAACAGTGATCAATACATGTTTCTTCAGCTTGGTAAGATTCTTTGGTGTTATATGAAGAATTGCAGTTTCCCATGAGAATGTTGATTTTTCATATCCCATTCTCCCCAGTTTAACTGTTAATGAACACCACAGTTTATATATGTTTTTACAACTCTAAAAAGTAGTAAGACAGCTATTTATGACAGTCAATAGGGACAGTACAGTGAGTAATTAGAGTTAAATTTATTTAGGGATACGGGAGTAGGATACGCATTATTATTAATCATAAGTTGGGAATAGATTACATTTTTAAAATGAGTAAGTTTGATTGTATTTTCTGTTGCTTGAATTGTTTGCACATTGGTCATATTACTATTTTCTCCATTCCAGAAATTAGAATAAAGTATAGAAGATTGGTACTTGATTGCAGAAATTAGCTTATATACTGTAGATAACATTTTCCTTTTGTGTAACAAACTTTCAAAATCATCTGAACTGAGGTGATATCTTGTTCATTCATATTGAGATTATGAACTTTTGTACCAATTAAAGTTTTAATTTGTCTAATTACATCATACTTTTTCTGTACCTTTAGATTTTTCCTATTATCTTCAATTGTATAATCTTTTAGCCTATAAAATCCCATATTGTACTATTTTTAATTAGCGGATAGTTAATTAAGTTTATCATATTGTTATTAATTTTCAAATTTGCAATTAAATATAGTGGTTGTAAAAGGACAAGGATATCATCAAAGTTTAGGGGGATAATTAGCTTTTGAAATATATCTATTTTATTTTTAATCATTTTATGAAGTTTTATCTTTTTCATGTTTTCTTGTTTGATAAGAGGGATCACTTTCGGATTTATAGTTTGAAATTTAATGTGTTCATGTTATAATTTAACCCATATCGGTGACCATTCTTGTTAATTAGGGCTATAATTTGCTATTGGAATTATTATACTTGCACAAATAATTTCATAGTATAGTTTAAAATCTGGCAAACCAATCTCGCCCTTATATTTGGGTAGAATTAATTTATTGTAACTAATTCTGTTTGACTTCGAGTACCATATACATTTTGATAATTCACTTTTAACTTAGAGAAAATTTTATTTGGAATTTTGAGGTTAATTGCATTGAATTGGTAAAGAATTCTGTGAAGAATATTCATTTTAATGATAGCTAATCTAGACAGAAGATTATATGTTTTTTGCAATATTTCCCTCGTTATTGCTGGGTGGGTATGTTCAAATCTTATTCAGAGGTACTTAAGTGAGTAGCTTAATTTAAATTTGTTTTCTGGAAAATAAAATTTTCTGTGTCCTAGAGGATTAATTGGGAGGGTGAATAATTTAGCTGGGTTAATTTCAAGGCTTGATACATTTGAAAATGTTTCAATCGACTTCACAATTTAATGTACGTCCATATTATGGAGTTCAAAATAAATATTAAAGTCATCAGCAAAAGCAGTAAATTTCAGTTTAATATTTTGAATTTGTGGTATATGGTGGAAGGTTTTTGATCTATAAAAAATAAGAGGTGTTTTATGCAGAAGCTGAAGAGGTATGGAGAGAGGGGGCAGCCCTGTCTAGTACCAGTAATACTTTTTATCAGTTCTGACTTTGTTTTATTTATAAAGAGTGTTGTATGCGAGCTGTTATATTACTTTTCTAATGTTAATGAAATCTTGGGATATGTTAAAATATTTTGGGATTTTAAAGAGGAAAATGTTTTAAAATATTTTATAATATTCAAGAGTATAATGTATGTTAAGTGCTTTGAATTGAAAATGTTCTGGTGCACTTTAAAATTATTTGGGAACAATTGATTAATTAATTATGTAATAATATTATTGAGGTTCACTTAGTATAAAATGAGCATGTACATTTGGTTAGATATCCTTGAAGCTGAAAGGCCAAGATACCAGACATTGTTTTGGTGCTATTAAATACTTAAGCACATTCTGTCTTTTTATTTTATTTTTATTTTTTTTCTTAAAGAAGAAATCCAGATTTACCCTATCAAATGCCTTACATGCATCTAATGTCAAAGCATATCTTGGATATTTTTTCTTTTGCTAAAAGTTGCATTACTGTATCTAAAGTAAGTGTATTGTCCCAAACTTGCCTATTATTCATAAAACTAAATTGTTCAAGTGATATAATAGTCGATAATATTTTTGTAATCCCATTTGCTAGCAATAAAGTCAGTATTTTAATATCTACATTAATAAGTGCAATGGGTCTATAATTGTAGGGATTTGTTTTGTCTGAATTTGGTTTAAGAATAAAAATAGTTTTTGACTTGTTTGGGTGTAAGTCCATGATACCATGGTCTCTACTCTAATTAAATATTTTCAATACAATATTTATTAACTGCACAGCAAATTACTTATAAAATTCAGCCATAAAACTATCAGGTTCAGGAGCTTTACTGACTTTTAACTTGTCTATTACCATTTTGATTTCTTCCTTGGTAAACGGTGCTTTAAGGTAATCACTTTGTTGACTACTTATATGAAGAAATTCTAAATTATTTACAATTTCCTTCAATTTTTCAGGATGTATTTGTTTTTGTGGACCATTAAAAAAAAAAAAAAAAAAAAATATATATATATATATATATATATATATATATATATATATATATATATATATATATATCTTCAAATGATTTAATAATTTCAGAGTTTGCATATAATGTTTTACCCTTGTACTTTATTTATGTTATTCTAGGGGATGTTTGCCTTGTGCTAATTAATCTTGCTGTTTTTGATGGTATCTGGGACAATTCAGTATACTTATAAAGCAGTTTTAATTCTGTAATTCAATATTGCTGTGATTGTAAGAAATAGATTTCCTTTTGTAGGTTTATCATAGTGTTTTCTAATTCAACAGTATAATCGTTTTGGATTTCTTTTTCAATTCTACATAACTTGTTTTCTAGTTTGACTCTTTTCTCCTCTCTTTGCTTCTTATATAATGTCTTTTTGTATTAGAATTCCTCTAATTACTGCTTTGGTTGTAGCCCATTGGACATCAAAGGGCATATCAGTATTAGTTATAGTACTTTCTATCTGATTGATAATGTTTTTAATCTCTTGTGCAACTTCTTCACTTCTAATTACATTTGCATTAAGTAACCAGCTCATAGTTTTACATTGAATAGGTTTTACTATCGAGCTACATATTTCAATAAATGTTTTTGAGTGATCTGAGAATGATAGAAGTTCTACCTTAAAAGTAATTCCTAATTCAAGCAAGTAGTCAGATACTAAGAAAAAGATCTATTATTGACCATGATTTATAACAAGTGGAGTAGTTTATATATATTTATTTATTGATTTGTTTTCTTTGTTTAAAATGTATGGGTCCATGGGTTCTTATTATGCTATCGAACTTCAACAAGTTTGAACCCTCTATGGTTGAAACCATATAGTCAAACCTGCTGAAGTTCGAATAGAGAAAAAAATAAAAATAAATGATGCAGCAGTAAACTAACTGTTGCAAGCAGGGGGGAAAGCCCCTCTGCACCCCCACGCCCCCTGCTCTTTAAGTATACCAACTCTGAGACTGCACTATAGTGTGGAAAGGGAATATTTCCACCAGGGGGTGTGGTGGGTGCAGGGGGGCTTGCTCCCCTGCTTGCAACAGTTAGTTTACTGCTGCATCGTTTATTTATTTTTTTGCCATGTTTGATGTTTTGAAACTTCAAACAGACAAGTTTGATATTGTCATGTTTGAAGTTTCAATACTTCAATCACATAATAAGAACCCTGGGTCCACTAGATTAAAGTCATTCATTAAATCTTCTATAGCTATAATAATTTGGGAAATTTGTTTATTATCTTTATATGATCTGTCCACCTAATATAAAGTAATGATCTTGAAAATTGCATTAGTAGATTATAAATATCATATATCATTTTTTTTGCCTTACACAAGACCCATAGACATTTAAGAATAGAACGGGTTTAGTATATGAAGAATATGAACAAGTAAAGTAACACCATCTCTCCTTATCATCAGATTTATAATTTGTGATCTTACCTTTGAAGGATTTTTTGACAGTGGTTGCTACTCCCTTTAACTTTGTACTATTTGCAGCTGCTATAATTTGATTTATCCAATTTTTAGTTCTATCTTTCTTCCATTATTTATTATTGATATGGGTTTCCTGGAGAAATGTGATATTTGCTTTGGACTGAACTATGAAATGCATAATTAGGTTTTTCTTTTTCTTATCTTGATTGCCATTGACATTCCATGTTTCAATTATCATCTTTTATGAGTGATTTATGTAATTATTTGTTTTTGTGTTACCGATTACATTATTTTGAACAAATATTGCAATCATAAGTATTAAAATGTTTGTTAGCATGGTGACATTTAACTCCCTTAGAACTTCCCCAGTGCCTAACTACCTAAATCACTGATCTGAAAGAGTAAAGCAAGAAGCATTCTTAACTAGCTCTCCTTAGTTAGAGTTTACAAAAAATTTAAAACGTATTAATAAACTATAGTACATCAATTTCTATTTCAAAATTTCGGCAGTCTCTGCTTAACACAACACTTGTTTATCATTACTCCAGTTATTGAGATTTAGCTGATTTTAGTTTTTTTTTTTCTTTTCTTTTCTTTTCCCTTCTTCATCACCCCTTCTATTCTATTTTAGGTTAATTAAGTGAAGAATCGTAAACACATATTGGCCGAACAACATCCAAAAGATAAGATAAGTTAAACTAAATAACTTTTTATAATATACAACTTCTTAAATGTTATAACTTTCCTAAGGAAATAGTGATTTCCAACAACTTCTTAGTTAGCCAAGTATATTCCCAAAAAACAAAAACATAAAGCTTACAATATTGAAAGGCATCTATAACATATGTTGACCAATACAATATAAGGCTGGTTCAGTGAGTATTCATTGACTACATTGTTACTTTAGTGGTATGTAGTGAAATAAATGTAGCAATTTTAATTCGTTTTTGCAAATAAAGGATTCTTGAAGAGTTATTTGTTAGTAACTGAAGCATGTCATTGTTTTGACAAGAAGATGTTTACATACAAACTTCCAGTATATTGAAGACTGCTGCAGCTTTATATATTAATAGCACAATTATTCACTTTCAGTTTTACTGGTTAACTGTAAATATAAAGGTTTAATAGATAATAGAGGTAAGCCAGATCTATACACATTTTCTGAGCTATATATAGTTAATGTGAAGGTACAAAGTGCCATCTGAAATTAGTATATATGCGTGCATCATGTGTAAGTGAATGCACATGCTTATACTTGAACAACGGTTTTAATTCAGATAGCACATTATCACATTCAGTGCACAATTTACAAAGTATATTAAGATTAGTTGCATCCAGCATACAAGCCCACATCACTTGAGCATGAAGTATTGAGTATCTCTTCAAGTATGCTGCACATAAATGGCAGCAGCCTAAAAAGAACCAAAAGTAATTTGAGGTACTAGGAATAATCCAATTTACTGCAATAAAGTAGGAAAGTCTCAAATAAAACCTTACACATTGTGTAGTCTTTCAAACAAGCCCCATCATTGTTTTTGTAGAAGCTTCAGGTCATTTTCTTTGCTCTTTTCTCATATAGTCATCATCCATGTTTGATAAGGAAGTAGGTTATGCATTAGTTATTATGGGTGGTGCTAACAAACACAGTGGAGGATCATTTGAACCACCTGCTTCAATAATTTCTGGCAACTTCCTGTTTTGTTAGAACATCACAATGGAGACATTTCTAAGGTATTTATTTATTTTAACAACATCTCTTCGTAGTTAGATGAGAATTTGCTATTGTTTTTTCAGAACTACACAAATAATTAAGCTTTAGAGGTTCATGTATGAGGTATTTCATTGAAAGTTTGGAGAAAAGCAGACTTGGCCTCATTTGATGAGCTTACATGGAACTTTTGGTCTTTAAATTGAAACAACAGCATAGCAGGATATTTCATTTGGAATTTTATTTTTTTTTTATTTATTAAATATGCACAATAAGAAGAGAGTGACTGTCTTTGTTGTTTAATCTGGAGTGGGAGGTCTTGCACAAAGGTTATTTTATGATCTTTCCACTGTACATATTTTTTTTGATTTTGCGATTGAGATGATTTTTTTGAACATGAATGAAGTTTAGGATTTCAACATGCACTTGCCTGGGGTTTTCAGCATTTTGAGTTTTACGTAATACTCAATGAGTTCTCTCCATCATAATTTTTTGAGCTAATTCTTTGTTTTCAAGCAGAATCTCAAAGATTTCTTTTCAGACAGTCTGCAATTGTGATTGTTCATATTTTTCCGGAATACCTCTCATTAGAATATTATTCCTTCTGCTACGAGCCTCCAGATCTATTAACTTTTGCTGAATTTCTTTTATTGAGAAATCTTTAGTTTTCAAATTTCCCTGGAGTTCTACAATTTTCATTTTATTACTCAGCGCTTTTGCTTCAGTTTGCCTGTCTATTAATTATTTGCTTTAAGTTGCTACCAAAGCCAGTTAGCTTTGTCAAAAAGCTTTGTATTTCTGGCTGTAAAGGGTGAAGTACTGATTTTAGTTCATCTAAGCTGTACGGTTGCTCAGATTTAGGTTTTGAGGTTGGCTTCAGTGTTTCATGTTGCTGTTTTAAAGTTCTTTGCTTTTATTGGCAATTTCCTTTTCAGGAGAAGCTATTAGACACAAGTGAGTTTTCGATATCTGAGCCTCCATTTGTTCCAATTCATTCTGCATGGTATTTGATTTGTTATTTTGACTTTTCTTTCTACCTTTTGATTTTCAAGTTAGACATGGGCCTGTCTACACGTGGCAATATCGCTGAACTGCACTAGTTTAAAATTATTCTTCAGACTGCATACTAGTCAACTAAATATACATTCCAGATTAGTTTGTCTTTAATTTTAAGAGGAACGTGCTGTTTTTAAATGGTTTTGTTTAGCAATGTTTGCTTTTACATGTTGTTGCAAGAAGTTATGAATGGAGGTAAGGAGAGCACGTGTCTACCAGCTGGTGACCATCTTGGAAACCATGTATGGGTCTACCTGAAAGTATTGAAAGACAACACCATCAAAGATCACTTCATCAAGACTACATTTCCAAATTACCGAAAAATTGAACACCAGGAACAGTGAAAACTAACACCAGGAAGTGAACCACCTGGCCACAGTGATGAACCATGCCCTTTCCCCATTGTAGTGCAATCTCATAGTTGGTATATTTAATTAAGGGGGTGTGGGGGCACAGCTCCCTATATTGGGTATTGTGGGTTGAGAAGCCCTCCCATCTTTGGTTGGTTTTATTTGCTGCGTTGTTTGCTTTGTTGTGCTGGTGGTCAAATGGCTCTCTTCTCGGGATTACTTTTCCCTGTTCTGGTTTTTCAATGTTTACAGGTTTCAGTGATGTCATCTCGATGAAGTGGTTTTTGATGGTGTTGTCTTTCGATACTTTGAAGTATACCCATATACATATATACATACAATGCATATATGAATGTGATTTTATTAACATGCTTCATATTTTCTTTTTGTGCTGAGCAAACAGCTATAGAGTTAACATGTTTATGTCCTAGAATGCTGTATGTATGCCATGCTGTGTCCCTCTGATTTATTAATGGAATCAATAACATTATAGTATTTTGGCCCTAGTTCTTGTTTCTGTGCTTCAAATATAAAGTAGATGAGCAGATGACTACTGAGATCTTTCATCTGGCCGTTGTAGTTAGACTGATCATGATACTAGTGAATATTATTTTATTCTTGCAGTATGGGTTCATAAGAAATGCACTTTTGATTCCCAATACTTTTGATTATAATTGAGAGTCTAAGAGGCAAATACTTCTGGTGGGCATGACTGAAGGAGTCATACAGGCAATTTAAGCAAACACAAGTAAATGAACTGGAGATTTTGTTAAAATTCTAAGTGTTAACTATTGCTGATTTACATTCTATATGCAAATAAATATTTATTAAGTAGTGGTAGGCAAGACAAATGTCATCACTGACACAGTCGCTATTATTGTAATAAGGACTGGTGCAATCATGTACAATTACTAGTTCCGGATAGTCATGTTACACAAACCAGGAGAGGCTGCAGCTGAGTATGTTGTTTGATTTTTCTGACATAAAAAAATGAAGACAAGCCCGATCCCATGTCTTAGAGGGATGAATCCTGACTCTGATCAAGGTGAATCAGGTTAACAAACAGTCTGTGTACTGGACAGATCTGTCAGGGGTAAATAGCCTTGAGTGTCTGACATAAGCTTTCCTGTCCTGATGTGGAGGATGCAGATAGACTTGCCACATTACTGTCACCTACTAGTGAATGGGTGATTGCTCATGGAACATTATGGGCATGTTCATGATGTTACAGCATTAAGAGTACCATTAAGTTGGGAGTTAAGCATATGCGGAGCATAACTGCCTATTTTTAACTAGGACTCCATTGTGGAGTCTGCAAGCCACCTAATTGTGAGGGGGTTAGAATAGTGAATGGATCTTTATAATAACAGCATTTGACCTCTTCAAAAATGTCCAATTTTTGCCCTTCAGGTGAACAAATGGTTTTATAAAGCTTCCTGAATTAGACAAAAATTTCATAAGGTTGTTATCCACTGCAGAAATGCTTAAATGAACACTAAACCAATGAGGTGCAGAAAGGAGAGTTAGTGGTCAACACCCACAGGGAATAAAAAAATAAAAATACAAGAAAGTTTTTAATTTCAAGATGCACTCAAGTGGTGTACAGTTCTTTGGTCAGTGTTCTCACCCTGATAGCAAACTCAAATAAATATTTTGCTGCATTGCTTCCTTGCTTCCCTGTGTAGTATTTCTGGTGACAATATTTCAGCTATTCTTGATGTCAGTGAAACAGTGACTGAAATGACTACTTCACAAGCCCTTTTGGCAGTTAAGTGTTCAATATATACAAACTAACCAGAAAGACTGAATGCCCCTCAATACCTTTTTACATTTAATATGCTAAATCTATGGTTGTGCTGCAAACGAAAATGTCCAAACTGCACTATACTTAACAGTCTCATTCACTTTTAGTCAGTGAAACTGACAACATGAGATTAAAGGACTATTGAACCAATAACAATATCTACAGATACACTTTAATGAAGACATATGCATAACACTACTTCAGTGAAATACCACATTCCAAGGGGAAAGACAGGGATGGAGGGAAATCAGAATTTTATCTGAGCTTAAAGAACAGACTAGGTAGGCTAACTGTCCTTGCATACTGTCAACCAAATGCAATGTAATATTTTTGGGCCAGTATGTCAAGGTTGAGCTAAAAGAAGCAGACTGAGAAATGAACTGACACCATACCTCTCCACCTCTTAGAGTGAGAAATATAGACAAAGACATGTATAAAAGTGGGACAAAGGACCAAAAATAGGGACAATTTTTAACTATTGCTCTGACAAACTTAGAAAGTTGATAGAATAGCAATTTTTGCATTAGCGTGCATTTTCTGAAGGAATGTAGTCTGACGTTCAAATGCCTGTCATTATTTTCTGACTTCATTTCTCAACATTTTGCCAGCTATGTACCAGAAAAGCAAAATTTTATGAGGACCATATTAAAAATATGAGGTAAAAATCTGTACAGTTGAGATGTATGTCGAGAGGTATGCAGACCTCTTAAATGCTGCTGCCAGTACTCTCTTTCACACACACAGTCTCTTCTGCTTTTATACAAGCATATACTCTCACTCACATTCATACACTCACACACATTATTTTAAGTTTATTTTCATTTTTACTTTACACTCACTCAACAGCAAAAGCAGCTTGATCAATCTGATTGTACAATCTCTCTGTCACTCATACACACATACACAGTCTCTTCTACTTTCATACACACATACATATACACACATAGTCTCCTATACTTTCACACACACACACACACACACACACACACACACACACACACACACACACACACACACAGTGTCTTCTGCTTTCATGCACACATTCACTCACACACGCAGACAGAAACAGAAAGATAACCATACATATACATACACACACATACACTTTTTTTCCTGTTTATTTATTTTTTTACACTTGGTAAACAGCAAAAGTTCTGCTTCGAGAGTGTTAAATAATGGCTCAATCAATCTCGCTTTCACTCACATTCAAGCATACACTTACACACACACACACACACACACACACACACACACACACACACACACACACACACACACACTTTTTTATTTTTATTTTTTATATTTTATGCTCACTAAACAGCAGAAGCACTGCTTAGCAAGTATAAAATAGTTGTGGTCATTAGTTTTTTTTCTGTCTGAGCTCCACGGCAACTTGATATGCTGCAATGAAGTAGTGGACTCATTTTACAGTGGGCAATACTTCCACCCCGCTGGAGAATGTTTGTTGCCAGTCAGGCTGCTAATGTAAATTTTGCCCAGTCTCTAAAAATATATATCACCTGGGTTAAATGCTATCATGAATAACCTCTTAAAAAATAAAAAAAAAGTCAGTCTTCAAAAAAAAAAAAAAAAAAATTTCCATTAAAAATAAGAAAAACATTAGCAAAAATCAGAAGATTACCATAGTTGGGTGATGCGAACCCATGTATCAAGTTTTACTGAAATATTACAAGGCATATTGCTGAAATGAAAATGAGGAAAGTTGTTAGAATACATTATCTGCTGAACATTGTGTTGTTTTGTGTATGACATACTACGCTGAAAACCGCAGCACTTGTTTGAAGATAGATGCTGTAAGTTTTGTTTATCATGTAAACTGCGAAGTATTAAACTTCTCATGAGATAAATTAAATGAATTTTCTTATTCTCGTTCTTATTCTTACATTTATTGTTTTGAGGTGAAACTCCTGCTTTCATGAAAGACAATGGGCCAAATTCAGGAAGCCTCCGTGTAAGAGTTATAACTCTTACACGGAGGCTGCAGTGAAACTGTGTGATGTCAGCATGTCATGCATATGCATGAGGTGCATGAGGCATGCTGAATCACACTAGCAACTCTTACACGGTCCGTGTAAGAGAGCAGGGGGCGTGTCTGTAGGCTAAGCCCTGCAAGCGGACACGCCCCCAGAAGACTAGAATGGCTGAAAGTAAACAGCCACGAGAGAGGCCATGGAAATGTGAATAAACACACTACACAACACATGCCCCGATAGACCATCACTGTATAAAGTGAAGAGATGTTATAAAATTAAATTAAAACCTTTTTTTTTTTTTTAAACCCCGTAAATGTTTGCTACTGTGTGCGCCCGTGTGCGAGGGTGTGCTACTAGCGCAATCACAGTTAGCAGTCAGTGGAATAGGATATAAGAACTAAATATGCAAAATAAGCCAAGAAGTAATAGCTTAGCGGTAGAGTTGCCGGCCTAAGAGTAGGCAAGCAGGGTTTGAGCCCCCACAACAACCTTTTTTTTTTTTTTGTAAATAAGCACTAAAAAGCCCCCTGACAGTATTGTACAAATGTAAATGTATTCCCTTTTGTAAAATGGAATGAAATAGAGCATATATTCCGAAGTAACACAAGAATAAAAATAGTCAGAAATGTACTGATAACTAAGCTGCTGTGAGACGGAGTGCCCGTAGCTGAGTAGTGTTTAAAAAGCTGCAAACTGCGTGCCCGTTGCTAAGCACCAGTTTAATAGGCTGAACCCGTTTGCAACTAGCTGTGCTTAGCTGAACATGTGTGTCACTAGCCAATTAAGGTTTATCCCAGCGCACACCGTTTGCGCGGCGCTCCCACAAGCTAACTGCCAGTGCGCATGCGTTACCTCCGCGCAAACGAGCGCAGACCTGGTTTTAAGTGCTTAAAAGTGCTTTTGGCATGTTTGATTGACAGGTCCTCAACTCATATCTTTCAGGAAAATCAAAAATCAGTTGTCAGATTCGAACCCAGGATACCATGCACTAGAGTCAAGGTACTAAACCACTAAGCCATGACAGCAATACCTAGAAAGGCAGAAATAGCATATATATGGAATAAAATCCAGAATGGAGCATGATAAAGCATTTCCAGTGAAGTAGATACAATTCCAAAATGGCCAATCAGAGAAATGTGCGGGAAAAGCGGCATATATAAGCCCCATAGGCGGGAATACACAGCAGAAACGATTGTAGAACAGACCTGCAGTTAGAATGAGTGGAGTAGGTGAGGGACGTTGCTTTCGAGCACAGCGTTGGGGCGTTGAGGAGTCCAGATACATGGTCTGGCTCCTTGTCCTTCATCACGAGGCCCAACTCATGCAGGGCCAGGTCTCATGGGGAGCGATAGGGCAGAGGCATGGGACCAGTTGGCTCGTGATCTGACCAGTGCTACTGGCATTCCACGCACTGGTGAGCAGGTCCGTCACCACCATGCGGACCTGAAGCGACGCAAGGAAGACCAGTTGACCGAATGGATCCAGGAGGCCCGGGATATGCCCAACGCCCCACTACTGAGTAAGTTACATTTTGCTTATGTATGTAAGGATTTCAACTGGCCGATACCATGGAGATGTGTAGTCCAATATTACTTCTTTCGTATTACAGCTGCAGGTGTCCGCTCTATGAATCGCGAGGTGTATGCCCGTAGGCTGGTGCGGATGCGCCACCATGCAGGTTAGTAACCCCACCCAGTACTTGTAAATAAATATTATACTGTAGCATGTATCAGAACACTGCAGTGTATTGATTAAAAGTAATATAATGTGCAAGCAAGATTTGAAAGTCTGCAGGTATGGCTGCAACAAGTTCATCAGTATGCAAGTGTAACTGGAAATATAATTGATAGAATTAAACAGTGCTATAATACAGATGTCCCACCATTAATTAAAATAGTGTAACCTGCAGTAGTCTCAAGAGTACAGCTTCAGAATCTGAGGTAGTCACATGTGAGATATATCCCCTGTTGAAATGCTGAATCATGACAGAAGTGAGGCTGTTGGAAAGTGTTTGAATCACCACCAGTCTAACATGTGAACAAAGCCTAGAAGTAGCAACCTGAACTGAGAAGTTGCAGGATGTGTGAGAGTGACAGAAAGGGTCATGTATGAATAAATAAAGTAGTAATAACCCCTGAATATATTAGCCCCAGTGTATTTCTACAGAACTAAATGCATGTGGGAAGTACAACTTAATATCCCAAACTGATTCCAGTGTGTCAGAATCTGGAATGTCTAGGCCAAATGCTGTATATGGTGATCACAGTAAACAATTTGCAGATAGAATGAATGATTATCTGACAGACTAAACAGCCATAGTTGTCCCCTGTCCTGTCATCAAAGTGTAGCAGGATGATGTATCTGATCAAATTCAAAATAAGTAGGATAGTGATGTATTTGTAACAGGTGTAGCTTGACAGTCAAATAAAATTTATTTTGAAACATCAGCCTCAACTTAATTGTGTACCTATTACAAACGTAAATCAATGTGTAACATATGAATGTGTCATCACTTTCTATCTCCGCCCAACCCTATAATTCCATATAACAACACCCACTAAATAATGGTATGTGAACATTTCATTAATCATGGACATTTGTCCGTTTCAAAAATATATGCATGTCTGTTCATGCATGTGCCCTATTCATACCTGCAAATCTGATGGCCTGTTGCCATTAATCAACCCTGCATGTTGTTTGACTGTGTATTTCTGTTCAAATAATGCATGTGATATTGATATGCCCCTTGTTCAATGGTGTCAATATCTGGGTGTTTGTTTGATGGGAATAACAATGCATGCTGTTACAACTAATCTGAATGGAATACAATGCCACTAACCCAAACTAACATAACTACTCACAAACCTAGAACGCTTGGGAAGGCAGGTCCCAGCGGACCCACCTCTCCCACCTCAGCTGGTGACTGCACCTGGCACTAGTGCCCAGGCTGGACCCCCCTCCGGTGGCCCTGTGCCACCTTCGGGTGGAAGCGCTGCAGGGGATGGGGCCCGTCCCCCCTCTGCAAGTGTGGCCGGAGGGGTTCGTCCACTCACCCTCCGCGGTGTCCGGTCTGTGGTGCGAAGGGAGATCCAAGACACTGTTCTTGGGCCCCTACGCCAGCTTGAGGCTCGTGTGGCACAGCTAACGGCCCTGGCTGTTGCCCTGCCTACACAGCCCCCAGCACCTCCCCGTCCTGGGCTGTGAAGGAACAGTGGCAACTGCCTATGGGTGGGGATATCAGTTCCACTGTTGCCATCTGTGGGCTCATGCACCTTGGAAATCCCAACCTCCGTCCCCGTCAATTGTGTAACCCCCCCCACGTGTGTCATACACCGCCCCTGTATGCGTCTTGTCTGTCTTGTCTGTTAACCTACCCAACCTACCTCCCCAGCTATGCCAACTTCCTTCACCTGACATACCACTCTCACCTGAAAAAAAAAGGGCACTCTGTACCCACAAAAAAATTACGCCCCATACATAGCTGTCCATGTCGCACACATGTCTGCATGACATTGAAACAGTTAATTACAATTGGCTCTACAACAAATATTAATGTTGTCCTGACACCTCTCTCAGGGGTGAAAGGTTTCCAATGTCTCACCAAAATACATGGAAATGCACAGCTGTTGCTGCCAAAGACATGGGCATCTATGGGCCTTACCTACATCCCTCCTGCAAATCCCACGCTTGTTTCCCTACTGTCTTACCCTCTTTGTGACCCCTTTTCACCACTTTCCTGTCACCCCTTTTTCTTTTCTTTCAAAGAAATTAGCGCGGGTGTGCGCTTGTGTTACCGGAGCTCACCGCCAGTGCGCATGCGTGAGCTCCACGCAAACGAGCGCAGACCTGGTTTTAAGTGCTTAAAAGTGCCTTTATGGCACTTTGATTGACAGGTCCTGTACTCATTTTGAAAGTCTGGAAAGAAAAATAAATATCCACTGTCAGTCTTGAACCCAGGACCTTGGTAACATTAGTCTGTATGACCTACCACTAAGCCATACCTGCTTTACAAGAGCACAGTGCTAAAATAAATATAACATGTAATAGTAGGAATCAGTATAAAGGCAATATAGGAGATGTACTATCCAAAGCAAGTCAGGTAGAGTTTTAATGGCCAAATTACTGGATTCCCATACTAGTTCAGTGTGAACAGAAACAGCCCTGCTACCTGTTAGCTTGTACATAATAACGTAAGGTAATGTACATATGTGAAGGTATGTATATCTACACATACATATATATAAATATATATTAATACATATGAAATATAGTCGAGGTCTCAGTAGCCATACACACTCACTACAGGAAACAGTGAACATAATTGCAGCAACCTGAATCTGCAACACAGCCTGACCCCTGTGTGACCTACTTACCCTTCTAACTGCTTAAAGGTGGCCTCAGCACTTTGATTGACAGGTCCTGTACTCAGTTTGAAAGTTTGCAAAGTAAAAAATATTCCCACTGTCAGTCTCGAACCCAGGACCTTGGTAACATTAGTCTGTATGACCTACCACTAAGCCATGCCTGCTTCACAAGAACACACTGCTAAAATAAATATAACATGTAATAGTAGGAATCAGTATAAAGGCAATATAGGAGATGTACTATCCAAAGCATGTCAGGTAGAGTTTCAATGGCCAAATTACTGGATTCCCATACTAGTTCAGTGTGAACAGAAACAGCCCTGCTACGTTAGCTTGTACATAGTAACGTAAGGTAATGTACATATGTGAAGGTATGTATATCTACACATACATATATATAAATATATATTAATACATATGAAATATAGTTGTAGGTCTCAGTAGCCATACACACTCAGTACAGGAAACAGTGAAGATATATGCAGCAACCAGAATCTGCAACACAGCCTGGCTCCTGTGAGACCTACTAAGCCCTTTAACTGCTTAAAGGTGCCTCCAGCACTTTGATTGATAGGCCCTATACTCAACTCAAAAGCAGAATATGAGCATACTAGTAGGCCCTACCACAAGACCATTGTAACACTAGTCTGTATGACCTACCACTAAGCCATGACTCTCATACAGGAATATAGTGCTAAATAAGTGGAACATGTAATAGTAGGAATGAAGATAAAGGCAATATAGTATGTCTACTACCCAAAGCATGTCATGCAGACTTTTATAGTCCCAATTACTGGATTTCCATACTAGTGTAGTGTTAACAGAAACAGCCCTGCTAATTGTTAGCTTGTACCCAATAATGTCAGCTAATGTACATATATGAAAGTATGTATATGTACACAGATATATATATATATATTTATATAGCAATACATATGACATATAGTTGTAGGTGTCAGTATGCATACACACTCACTACAGGGAACAGGCAAGATAAATGCAGCAACCTGAATCTACAACACAGCATGAAGCATGGGAGATGTACTAACCTTCACACTCACAAAACACTGTCAACAGCATACCAGCATGGTCCACGCCCTACAATCTGAAAGGGCAACGCCTATCTCACATACCCTTTTATAGCAGTGTCCTGAAATCACAGTGAGACATGCAATCAGTACACACCCAGCTGCATGCAATTAGCAAATGCTGCCTTATAATTGGTGCAGAGGCCATCACATGGACCTATGCAGATACCTACAAAAGCATTGAGTACCCACACTACACTCACGCAATACATTCATTGCACAAACACTACGGATAAAGAGAGAGAGACAGAGAAAACAACCAAACAACCAAACAACCAAACAAATATTAGGACTGCCAGCAGCAAAAGCAGCAGCAAGCAGCAAGGAGCAAGCAGCAAGCAGCACCACTGGCACAGCAACAGCTGCCACAAACACAGGTAATGCAAAGTAGCAGGTTAATCCTGTGTATACTGTGACAGCTCCAAATGTATCATAGTTCACTATCTATAGGTATGTCCATGAGATAGGTTGTGTGTACATAGTCATGAAATATAAACATATGTAATATTGTTGTACATGTGGGCTATAACTAACACTTCCATAGCTTAGAACACAAGGCCAGTTGTGCATATGATGCAGTAGTTCCCAGGGTCAGTAGAGGTTCCTCCTCATTGGTGTGGGACCACTGTGTATGTATGGCACTGTTCAGGTACATATCCTGTAGTATGGCCAGGGATTAATATCAGTCTGTCATGTGGTGCTATGTCCTCCAGGGGTGAATGTAGCACACATCCAGGGATACCATTTCGTAACAGTGATGATATGTGTTCTGCAATGATGAGGGTGGCTCTCACCTGGACATGTGAGAGGATAGGGAGGTTACAGTCATCTGGGATAACTAATAACACGTGTGTAGGACAATGGGGGTACCTGCACCTAAACTATCTGCAACAATCTTGCCAATATCTGTGCATTTGGTGAATGTGAAGCATCTTAACACTGCACACAACACCTGCCTTCGCCTCATGTGAATCTGCCCTGTGCTGCAGTAGCCTCCTACTATTGTTATACACTATGCCTGTATCTGTAGTCCACTGGACAGGATTAATAAGTGGTGTGCAGTTGTTCTGGGTTAGATAACTGTGTGCACAGTACATGCAGTATGTGGGATGTCTGTGGTAAGCATATGCAAAGGTGCTGGCGGTGTGTGTTGTGGCTTCCACTGGCCCAGTGGGCTGCATGGATAGCATCACTGTCATAACTACTGAATAACTGTGTAATAACATGCATACATAGCAAGGTAGTGTACTGTGCTTGTGGTGTTGTTCGGATATGTATATCCAGGCTGAGTAATGTGTGTCCACATCACAGGGTTGGATGGCAGCACACATCCAGTATGTATGGATGAACACCCAGAATGTGTCAGACGTGTCACCTGTGCAGACGTATCTGGCCATTACCTGTGCATCCCCACAACACACACACATGCAACATATGGCAGAAGTACTATAGCAGTACACACATGTTCATAGGTTCATACTAGGCTATCTGCCCGAGGGCATTTACAAGCCTAGCCCATCATTTTGTGGCTTACGCCACCCCTTTAGTATGGGGAACCATACCCATTATTTTGCTGTGCCTCTGTCGAGCAGTGACACTGAGGTAATCCCTGGGGTATATCTGCAATCTCCCATCCATTGGTCAAGATTTCTCTTGAACAAGGCCAGCGAGGTGCTCTGCCTCACATATACTGTGATTTTGTTCCACAGCATAGGGAGTCTTTGGGTGATGAATCTATCCCTCCAGCACATCCTATTAATAGCCGTGTCGAGGTTTAAGTCTCCCACCCTTGTGGCTCTGATGGATCTAGATTTTTTGAGGTGAAGCATATTCATCAAATCTGGGTTTGACATGGCCTTGTATGTTAGGCAAAGGTCACCTCTGAGCAAGCGGTAAGTGACTGAATAGAACATACATGGACATGCTGGAGGGGCATATTCCTAACCGAGAGGCTCCCTTCACTCTGTAATGAGCTCGAGCAGTTGAGAATGAACAGTTCATAGGTTCATACTAGGCTATTTGCCCTAGGGCATTGGTAAGCCTAGTAGAATGTGTTTGTCTTTTGTCACCCAATCACAAGTTATGCTGCTATGCCCTTGTCCGACTTTAGTATACTGTGCCTCTGTCTAACAGTGACATAGAAGTGATACCTGGGGTACAACTATGATCTCCATCCACTCATCCAGATTCCTATGGAAGAGAGTCAATGAGGGACTCTGCCTAACCAGTAGTGTGAGCTCATTACAGAGTGAAGGGAGCCTCTCGGTTAGGAATATGCCCCTCCAGCATGTCCATGTATGTCAGTGCTGAGGTTCAGCTCTCCTGAGCATGTGGCTGTATGGGACTCTGATTGCCTGAGGTGCATCACGTTCATTACTGCTAGGTAGGACATGGCTGTATATGGCACGCACAGATTGCCTCTGAACAGGCAGTATGCCACTGAGTCCAGCTGGATTCACTTTACCTGGGCAGCATATGACATCTGTGTGAGCCATTGCATCCCCTTGATGATGTACTGTTGTCCTGTACCAGTTGCTGTAGGTGTCTGGTTAGGTACATCCCAAAAGGTGCATTGTACGCAATTATAGGCCTGATGATGGATGAGTACAGAGGCACAATGACCTCCCCTGCCATACATGTGAATCAGTCATGATTAGCTGGGCTATATAACATGTCTGTCAATCCACGTTGGCCATGTGGTAGACAAATGACAGACCGCTACCATGTTTCTTCCCCAGGTCCTCAACTACGTCTTCTGTACTCAATGGCCTAACACCTATGTTGTACTGTGCCACCAATGTGGAGGCGTGGGAATCTGCATTGAATACTGATACTCCCCCTCCCTTGTTCAAGTGTTGGGGCCAACAAGAATGGTAACAGCTATAACGTGGTAGTACTGGTGTGCTCCTGTGAAACCTGAAACAGGTTCATGTTACTGCACAGATATCGATGTCCAGAATGCTAGGTAGGGTTTTGAGTGCGTGCATCCTTGGGTCTAGATGTCCAGTGTTGAGTAGCATCACTCTTACTTCCTCATCCTTTGTGATACAAATGGATGTGGGTTTGCCTTATGAGCCTTGCCTAATACAGGCACTATTGGTGTAGCAGGAGGCTCCGCCAAATGTCAATAGGACTGTGGTGACAGGTGCAAGCTGTCCCTAGCAAAGCATACCACCCCAAGATGGCAGGCATTGGCACACCTGAGAATGACACCAGTATGTCTGTCAATTGTTGGAAGGGATCATCGTGCCTTGATATTGTGGCATCGTTCTAGGTGAGGGTAGGATGCTACTCAAGGTCAGGGTCAAACTGTCTCGGGCTACGTGCTCAGAGAGCTCTGTAATGTCTCATGTCATGTAGTCCAGGGAGGAATGTGTCAGGCCATTCACAGCAGCATGGACATTGACTGAGTCATACCTGTACCTGCCTTGGGGTTACCTGAGTGTTTGTGTTATGTGGCAGGTCATAGTGCCTGACAGGCTGCACACCGTGACCCTCACCTCATTAAGCCTGGTTAACGTGATGTGAGTGTGCCTGATGATAGAGGCACCTAGTACAGGTGTATGAGGTGTGTTGTTAACTGTTAATGGCTGTGAGTGTTCAGCACATTGGCTTTGTGTGATATGTGTTGCACATGTTTGTTTATGTGGTAGTGGTTGCCTGGATGTCTGCTTAGGAGGTCTCTGCTGCATAGGCAGAGCTGTGGTCTGAGCCTACAAGTATGATCATGTGTGATCATGTGTTAGGTCCGCTGTTGTGGTAGGTCTACGTGAGACTGGAAGTGTAGTGAGTGATCCCTTTGCCACGTGACTGGTTATGGCGGTATTGAGTAGACAGAGCCTAGCCTCCAGTCTGGTATATGGTTGCATCACTCACATGAGTTTGAATTTGTTGTTAGGAGGAGGGGGTTGTCTGTGTACATGCATCTGTTCTAACATTATCTCTGGAGTACCACACTCACCAGCTGGACTGGGGAGGGAACTGACAACTGACCTCTGGACATGCTAGAATACTATTGTGAACTCTGTAATCACTAATGATTGAAAACAAGGTCCAGTGCGGAGTGAGGGTGTACTGACATTACCTACAACTGCTGACTGATATAAAAGTTTCAGTGAGCAAATGCCAGGTAACCTAAGTGCAATGTGTCACAATGAAGTAAATGCAACAATGACAAGCAGTCACTTGCTGTCATGTGTAACATGGAAGTACGTACAGTAAGCAATGCAGATAACAGTAGTGAGTCACAGATGTGTTGAGAAGATGTGTACTATGTGGAAGTAGCATACCAGTGAAATAACAAGCTAACAGATAACAAGCATATAAACAAAGGTAGATCCAGGAGGCCTGGATGTAGTGTTTGCTACAACAAACAAGGTGTAGCAATGTCAGTAATATACAGCTCAGATATGCAGGCACTATAAACCTGAAACCAGATGTCCCCAGCTATGAATGGCAGAGTACAGCCTATTGTCACACATGAGTGCAGACCACAAACCTCGTTAATGTTAAATAACTGGCCTGAAGGCCAACTGCCCATACCAGAAGTAATACACTTGTACACTGGGCCCACAATCAGCAGTTCCCAACTTCAATGGATGAAAGATATGTGTCCTGCCACCACAGTGCTTGCCACCAACCTCCCTAATGTAAAACAACTGGTCTGAAGGCCAAGTACTTAGTACAAATGACATAGAATGATAGCTACACTGTAATCAGGTTTTAACCAATCAGTAATAAGTAGAAGTTAACACTCCCTGTATAGAATGTGTACCATGTATTGTTGAGATACTATGCTGATAACCTGTTTGTGTACCTTTCCAGATAGACATGGCACCAAAAAGGAATCCTGCCTACTCTGCTGCAGAGGATGACGTGATCCACCAGAGCCTGGTGCGTGACTATGCCATCCTGTTCTCACGCACCACCCAGAATCAGCAGGAGAGGTCTGCACTGTGGCAAAACCTTGTTAGCAGGATAAATGATGTTGGCATGCATGATAGGACATATGAGCAAGTGAGACATCACTGCAGTGATTTGATAAGAAATGTCCGCCAGCGTGCTGCAGATATCCGCAGGCAACAGGTTGCCACAGGTGGGGTGGCCACACCCCCCCCTCACCAGACAGGAGGGGCTACTGCTAAGTGTTGTGGATCCAGCCCCAGAACAACAGCAGCAATCATGCATCCTGATGGAGGTTGGATCCACACAGCAGCAAGACAGCGAGCGTGCAGGTAAGATGCCATATTCATTTATTGTTATTACTTTTACATTTGTTGACCCAGATAGTCTAGCTGGATATAAGTTCATTTTCAGTAGAGGCCTGTGGAGAAAAGCTCCACACATAACGTAATAAAGGCAGACAGACAAGTTGTCAATACAGACAGCCAACATAATAGAATTGTACACCAGCCTGTTAATTAAATCAACATACATGTAAGGAAGTCAAACAGTTTAGAGTCATACACAATGTACCGTTGGTTTCAAAGCAATCCTACCTAAAGCATAATGGTTATGCAATAAGGCAAAAGCCATATACATAATAGTTAGGGCTCAGAAGGGTAGAGAAGTAGAAGGAGTATGACAGATACAATGATATGGAAGAGGCAGGAGTCAAGAAGGGAAGTGAGGAAAAGAAGGAAGACAGTCAAGAGGAGGTGGGAGGGATGGGAGAAGTAGGTCACAGCATAGAAGGACATCAAGGTGAAAGAAACAGGGTAGAAGCTAGTTTCTATGCACATTGAGGGGTTAAAGATGAAGAGAGGGTAGGGAGAGGGACGTTAGCCTGGACTCCAAGAAGAACAAAGCCAGTGGTTTTGGAAGTACAGTTTGAGTTGACGTTTGAAAAGAGGTAAGGGTGAGATTAGAGTTAACTCCTGGTATGTACATATGACTGTTCTGTACGCTGTTACTTCATGCACGCATAAGGTGTGCATGTGGTATGTATCTGTCATCATGGTATATATACAGACATGATGTGCAGCTGATGTGTATAAGGGAACTAGTGTACTACTGTACTGTATCATGTGCAAAACGAATGGCACACATGTGCCCACTGACATTACTCTCTTCACACTTCCAGGTCCCTCCCATCTAGCAATGAGGCAGGCCATACATGCTGGTGAGTCTTTTTAACATTATCTGTAAAACAATTTATAAAACTAGGAAGAGTAGTGTAACTCTGTAGTAGACATGCTGGTGACTGTGTTCACAATAACTGTAATTGACAGGTAGTAAATTGAGTAGTGTAACACGGTACTGATGTGTGTGTTTACTGTGGGGTGTGCATGCGTGCAAGTGTGCCTGTGCCCAAGTGTGCATGTGTGTTAGTGTCCATGAGTGCATGTGTCCATTTCTGAATGTGTGCATTAGTATTGAAGTGCATCTCTTTCAAATATGTATTGAGACTGTAATCTGTGTTCCATGTTTTCCTCCCGTAGGTTCTGGTGCTGCTCTGGTGACCTGCAGCAGGGAACCTGAATCTTGTGCCCCAGGTACTGATGATGATGAAATGTCTGTAATGTTGCAGGAAGGTGTGTCTGGGTCCGCCATTGGTCAGCCAATTGACAGTACACAGCTTTCAACCCCGTCAATGCGCACAGTCATCCTGCCGTTACATCCTTTGTCACCATTGTCCCTAGGTGATGGACAGTCAGCAGTGGGCATAGATCAGGGTAATGTGGTACCTGTGGTACATGCATCCTCACAAGGCAGCCATGTGCAGAGGCCTCCAATGGTACCACACAGACAGTCGCCCATGGGTTCTCGTGGGGGCATCCATGGCTGTACTGCCTCTGGCCGACGTGCCCAAGGAGGTATGTCAACCTCCACTATGTTTAGAACTGTCATGCAGGCACAGGCACATATGGAAAGGTACACCAGACAGGGTCTGAGGGAGCTGAGAGCATGTCGCATAGCCATGACAGACGGCATGCATGATGTTGCGAATGCTATCCGTAACTTCACAGATGTCGTTGACAGACGTTGTGGGGGCATAGAACAGCTGCTCCACAACCAGATGTCCATGGGCCAGGGAGATGGTGTGCGTTTGCGACGTCGACGTGGCTGTATGCCAGCAAGAGCACCAGCTGGCAGTGGCCGCGGATGACAACGGGCCCACTCGCGTGCCTCAAGTGCCAGCACCAGCCCCAGCAATGCTGTGTCTGTGCTGTCATCCAGATGCCCCAGGAGACCACGTGCACGTGGCTCTGGACAGTCCCAACAGGGAACTGTGTCCAGTCAACACACCCCTGCTTCCGATGACAGTACCCAGTCTGGGTTAGTACCGGATACGGCCCGTAGCACCCCTGCCAGGCACAAGTACCGTGTCCGTGCCCACAGACACTGATCTGGATGACCCGACAGGTGCAGTCTGTGGCTGTCCACAAAACCCTGTACATGGCAGCCATTATGTGGGACTGTGTGCGTGCTTACACGCATGCAGAAACCTAACACCTAGGGCAAACACATACACACACACACTGCACCAACAACGGTCCACCCTGTACTGCTGCCCCTCACAAACACACATACACACACATGTCAATTGGTGTTACCAGTGGCCGGCTTGGGCATACCTAACCCACACCCTGTGCATATGATGACACTGTGCCACCTCCTGCATACTACAACATCGGTGCAGGTAAAGGTAAACACGTTGCTGATGCACAGGGTGACTACATAGATGTGTATAAGTAGTAACATGTTGGTAACTGTTGACTGTTGCAGTATAAATGTGTGTATATCCCAGCAGTCCTGCTGCAGTAATTGTATGAATGTCCTCAATTGTTATCTGCACCCATACTACTTAACAAAGTGTACCAGCTGCACACCATCACATGCTAACATTGACTATGGCAATGCGCATCTTGTGCTGTTATGTAGATTCAGCTACATGTATCTGTTCTGTCACACATGCATTTATACACACCCTGCTACCCACACACATGCACACGCTCACCTGCCATTCCCATTATTTATCACCCTACATGAGTAGCTGTTGATACATGACAGGTACACATTTCAGAAGTGCACTATGTTGTTTACTACTGGCATCCCCTTCTCTACCTGTACTCACAGGGTGCAGGCAACCTCATCAGTTGGAAGATGTAATGTGCATCAGGTACTGTAGTACCCTGATTGCCACAGCAAACATGTTTCCCATACGGAAATGCACACACAGACACATCCCACATCCACACACTTGCCACATTCAGGCTTCAGAACACTATCTAGGTATATTCGGTACATGTGCGTGTTACAGTAGCATGTAACACTATACTGAGTACTGGCAGTTAGTTGTCTGTTGTCATGTTGTCTGTATAGAATAAAAGAATTGTTTGATTATCCTACTCCGTTTTGTGGACATTACTTGAAGAAGTGTTACCTTACATGTGTTATCAGTACCACCACCTTCTGTTTTGTAGTTTTGTTTGTATAGGGTGCTATCAACATCACTGCTTGTTAAGGGTAATGACCACCCTGCAGTGCATAGCCCCATGTGGCAAAAGCCACATCCCACCCCATCATTGTGCACACACACTAACCCCACCAACAGTAAAACACATACTTTCCATTTGCAGGATTCAAACCCATACCTAACTGTGCAATGACAGTAGAAACAGACACATTAGCAGAGTGCGCTATTTGCAGTAGTTGGAGAAATCTTTACTAATGCTGTACTTAGAGGGTGCTGACATCATCTGTGTGTAGGAGGAGGGATGTGCACCCTGTAGTGTGTTCTCCCAGTTGGCAAAAGGCAGTTAACCCTCCCAACATAGTGCACACACATAAACCACACTCAGACTAACACACATACATTCCCTTTGCAGGATTCAAACCCCTACCTAATTACGTTATGACACTGAAGAAAGACGCATTAGCAGAGCGCGCTATGCAAATTACTGGAGGACTTTACTACAGGTGATATAGTTATACAGTCCTGACATCATCAGTGTTTCAAAAGGGGGATCTGCATCCTGTACAATACTGTCACGGTTGCTAATAGGGACATTTCCCACACACACACATCGATGTGTTGGAGGTTTGCATATGTGGGGGATCCAGAACTCCAGTGTGATTAGTATATGGTTTGATTGCAACAATGAGGGATATACTCCCAGTGGTGAGCAGTTTGTACTCATGTTTGTAAAGATCAGCTCTAGTATATCTGCCCCTCTTGTGGGAAGGTTGGTTACTTGTTCCATAGCCAAAGAATGTCTGATCAATGGGAACCTTAGAGCTTGGGTATTGTGGCTTGTGCAATGTTCACAGTCTATGTTTGCGTAGCTGGCATCACCCAGTATGATGGTGTTTGCAGAGTATTCTAAACTCTCCTGTGTCAGCATGAAGGCTGTGTGGGAGTCCTGAGTTTGAGAGGGTGCTGTAAGAGCTCCTCTGTGTCTCTTTCCATGTGGTCCAGGGAGGTACGACCCAACAGGTAGCTGACTGTGACCCTCCCCTTGCTCTGTCTGGAGGGCGGCACGTCTGTCAACAGCTCATGTCAAGCAAGTGCACACCCCTCATAAATGATGTGGAAACCTTCAAAGGCCCAAGGCCTGTTGAAAATATGGACCAGACTGCAGATACCTGTATAGAGGCATTCTGTGGACACATTCAGGAATGCATGGATCATGAAGCCACATATGAAATCATGACCCAATTCTCCAAAGGCAGATGTCCTGGGCGGACACCAGCCATAAACACACTATACAATAGAAGGATGACGCCACTACATGATACAACAACCTCCCAAAATGTGAAGGCACCACTGATGAGTATTGGAAGACAACTACAGGCACCCATATGATTGTCTAAGGCCATCTTTGAGAGAGGATTCCACAAGCCACTGAGGATAATCACAAGGCTGCCTGTAGTTATGTTAGTAACCTGGGTGGTACTACCCAGATATGCTCAGAGGTAATCCAATATGTCACACAAAATATAAAACACACAGACATTGCCATCATCCTAGTGGACAGGTTCAATGCTGCCTTCTCTCCCCACCACACCAAAAGGGAAAATATGTCTCGCAGCACAGTGCTTCCCCCCCTGACATCACAGATGCTCAGGTAAGAGATGCCCTTCCCAAAGCAATAAACACTGCATCAATGGGACCAGACAGTGTCCCAGGCTGTGTCCTACATGAACCACAAGAAGAGCTACACCCAGACATAACACCACTGTTCAATCCCAGCCTTAATACACGATATGTGGCCAGAGAGTGGCATACAGCAACAGTGGTCCCTCAACATGCAGGTGGTGCCGTCACGGATCCTGGACACTACTCGCCCCATATGTCTGACTAGCTTTGTCTGCAAAGCTATGGCAAGGATCATCATGAACCTCACATATCTAGATATTGTGGACCTACAGACATGTCACCATACACAGTTTGGCTTTGTCAATGGCAAATCCTGCCTATCAAACCTGTTTGCTTTCTTTGAAACAGTCACCAAGGCCACTGTCAAGGAGTAGGAGGTCCACACAGCCTACCTGGACCTTGCATAAGCCTTGGATACAATACCCCACTTGTGCATTCTAGGGAAGCTCACCAGTGTACATATTAACCCCTATGTCACTATGGGTATTGCACAGTGGCTCAAGGGCAGAACACACATGGTAGAATTGCTGGAGCCATGTCAGCCTCCAACCTGGTACAAGTGGTGTCCCACAAGGCACAGCCCTAGGAGCTGTCATGTTCATTATATATTTGTCATAGGTACAGGCCAACATGGAAGTACTGTGGCTCAGCAAGTCGCAGGTGACTGCAGACTGAACACCATAATCAACTCAACAGCTAACACACGCATCCTCCAAATGGGACTCTTGCAAACACACAACTTGTGCCACAGCCATGGCCTCGACGTGAATGACAGAAAGAATATAGTCATCCCCTTTGTCAAACACTAAGTGACCACAATGTACCACATATGTGTTAATCCAGTAAGTGCAGACCAAGGAATTATGGACCTTGGGGTACGCAGGTTGATAGCATTCTACCATTTGACAACAACATGGACAAAGTGGTTAGGTAAGCATGTTATATGGGCCACATCATCATGGGATCCACATGTAGGCCAGAGGAGGACATTGTGCCCCTTTACTCATCCCTCATCATGCCCATAATTGACTATGATGAACCTGTCGGCATGCACCTTACCAGACACCTGCAGCAACTGGAGCTACCACATATGTACCTCGACAAGGGGATCAAAGTGCTCAAACAGATGCCACATACTGACTGGTTAAAGTAGCAACAGCTCTACTCAGTGACATACTGCTTCTTCATAGGCAATCTGTGCCTGACATAGGAGGCCAGGTCCTACCCTCACGTAATGGCCATGCTGCATCTCAGAATATCCAGATCCCACCAGGATACACGCTGGAAATACTTGAACCTCAGGAGTGATATACATAGGACATGGTGGAGGGGCACATTCACAACTCAGAGGCTCCCTTCATTCCTGATTATTATCCCAATAGAGGTTAGGCGGACTGACTCAGTGACTATCTTCAAGAGCGATATTAATGACTGGATGTGACATTGTAGGGTTACCCTGGGTATCACTTATGTGTCACTGTGAGAAAGAGGCACAGTATACTAACCTTGGAAAAGGGCATAGCAAGACAGATTCACAATGCATGTTGAAAGGCACACATTCTGGCTAGGTGGATACATGCCCTGGGCAGATATCCCTGTACGAACCTATGGACCTATGTCTCTTTTTCACCATTGGCCCTATGTGCTGTCAATCACCAATGTAATCTCAATACTCTGTAGCATGTGCAAAGGTCAGTTTTCAGTCACCTCTATGGTACAGTTGTGGAATATGTGTGTCATGTAGTAATGTCACAGCTGCCACATGTACACAGTCAACCCTATCCCCTCCCATTGATGTACATCACATGTATGAGATGGAAACACATGGCCAAACTGTAACAACAACATACAAGTCAGTCAGATGCATGGACACATATGACTCAGTCATTGTCCATGCCACCACAGCTGATGTGGGATGTCGCTCACTGGGATACATGATAGGGAACATGGAAGGGATCACTGAGCAAGTGACACAGGCTGGTAGACCCCTGACCTTGGTTGGCATCAGACCCTCACCAGGGATTCCGACAAATTACTGAATGCTAATGAATAAGTGTAGCTACAACACCCTAGCTGAATGGTTCTTAGCATGCAGTCACTGCATTGCTATGGAATACTGTCTTACCACTCCCACAACAGGTGAGAACATGCAGCTCCTGTACATCAACAACATGTAGACTTTATGCCCCAGACCAGGTGTGCATTACTCACTACTAGGCTGATAGCATCTACATCTCACACTGTATATACACATCCCACATGCAGCATCTGCACAGAAGACCACGGTCATAATGTTACCCTGTGCAAATACCATGTATTCACATGTGGCAGGCATCACACATGGTAACTATTGAAAGTCACAGGTACATATGTGTATTTGGCACACACATACATCATGTGTTCATTGCCATAACCGGTGTAATCAATGTCATGCATTATTGTGAGGGACAACCCACACACATGGGCATTCTGTGTGTGCACAACACACATGGCATGTCTGTAATCAAAAGCCATACATAATTGTGATATCGTTTAGAAAGGGGTATGTGCATCCTGTAGTGTGTTTTCCCAGTTGCCAAAAGGGATATATCAGTCATGCACACTTAGTCCCCTTCACACACACTTGCCACCTGCTGGATTCAAACCCCTACCTAACTATGTTAAGACGCTAGAGACGGACGCATTAGCACAGTGCGCTATTTGTATCACTGGAGGATTTTTTTTCCCCTGATATACTTATAGGGTGCTGACATCATCAGAGTTTAGAAAGTGGAATGATCATCCTGTGGTGTGTTTTCCACGTTGCCAAAAGGGATGTTTCTTTCATACACACTTACCCCCCTTCACACACACTTGCCACCTGGTGGATTCTAACCCCTACCTAACTATGTTATGACACTACAGACGGACGCATTACCACAGCGCTCTATTCGCATTACTGGGGGATTTCCTTTCCCCTGATATACTTATAGGGTGCTGACATCATCAGAGTTTAGAAAGGGGAATGATCATCCTCTGGTGTGTTTTCCCAGTTGCCAAAAGAGATGTTTCTTTCATACACACTTACCCCCCTTCACACACACTTGCCACCTGCTGGATTCAAACCCCTACCTAACTATGTTATGACACTACAGACGGACGCATTAGCACAGCGCGCTATTTGGATTGCTGAGAGAATCCTTTTCTCCAATATACTTATAGGGTGCTGACATCATCAGAGTCTAGAAAGTGGAATGATCATCCTCTGGTGTGTTTTCCCAGTTGCCAAAAGGGATGTTTCTTTCATACACACTTACCCCCCTTCACAAACACTTGCCACCTGCTGGATTCAAACCCCTACCTAACTATGTTATGACACTACAGACAGACGCATTAGCACGGCGCGCTATTCGGGATTACTGAGAGAATCCTTTTCTCCAATATACTTATAGGGTGCTGACATCATCAGTCTAGAAAGTGGAATTCATCCTCTGGTGTGTTTTCCCAGTTGCCAAAAGGGATGTTTCTTTCATACACACACACACACTTACCCCCCTTCACACACACTTGCCACCTGCTGGATTCAAACCCCTACCTAACTATGTTATGACACTACAGACAGACACATTAACACGGCGCACTATCCGGATTACTGAAAGAATCCTTTTCTCCAATTTACTTATAGGGTGCTTACATGATCAGTGTCTAGAAAGGGGGATGAGCATCCTCTGGTGTGTTTTCACATTTGCTAGGGGTAACATTTGCACCAAGTGTGTGAGCATGCCCAGTTCAGCCTTCCCATGGCATGTTGTGTGAAAGATGTCTCATTTATCTAAGTGTGTGAGCATGCCCAGTGTGGGCTTTACATATGTTGAATTCTGCAGCCCATCACATTTGTGGATGAGTGTGACCTTCAACAAATACCTCCAGTTTATGGTTTTGTGTGTTCTGTGCCATGTTGTGTAGTTACTGTCCGAATGCTTTTTGTGTGAACAAAACAGGGAGTATACTGTGCCTGCAGGTTTTGCATGGGATACTTTGCACACAATTGTCAACATCCGTTCATACTGACCTAACACTGTAGCACTGTCTAGTGTAGTGTTTCAGTACTTTCACTGTGGTGGTCAGTATCCTGGGCTTTAGTCCTATCACTGCTTTACATTTCCATAGTGTGCACAACAGCCTGGTTAGGGTCCAGTTGTGCACATCTGCACAAAGGCAGTGCCTCTACAGACCCTGTTAATTGCTGCCCCATAAGCTTAACAAGTGTAGTCTGCAAATCTATGGAGAGGATCATAATTGAGCTCATAAACAAAGATATAGGGGACATGCAGACATTGTACCCATCCCATTTTGGCTTGGTCAGGGCAGATCATGCCTTTTGTACTGGGTTGACATCTTCAAATTGGTCACTTAGGCCATTGTTGGGGAAAGGCAGTCCATACAGCCTACCTTGGCCTTGCAAACACTTTCAACACAATACCCCACTCAGGTATTGTGGAAAACCCTAACAACTGAAATGTAAACCCATATGTCACAAGATGGGTTGCAAACTGGCTTAAGGACGGGACCCACAGGGTTAGAGTTGCTGGCACTATGTTAGACTCCAGGCTGGTCACAGGTGGTGTCACACAGGGCTCAGTCCTTGGCCCCATTGTTTGTCATGTACTTCCCAGAAGTACAGGCCAACATGGGAGGACTTTGGATGACAATGTTAGCAGATGACTGCACACTGGGCACCATAGTGGACAGTGCATCACACACAGATATCCTTCAGAAGGGACTCACAGTAACTGATAGCTGGTGCCAGGGCCATGGCCTGAAGTCAAAGTGCACAACATGTGTAGACATACCCTTCAGGAAAAGCAAGGTGACCCCAAGCTACCATATAGGTGGCAATCCTCTAAGCACAGAGGAGGTTATCATGGACCTGGGGACCCAGGTTGACAGTCGCCATTCTTCTGAGACTCACATTGCTAAAGTGGCTAGGAAGACCTTCTACATTGCCCACCTGATCAGGATGGGATTCACATCCAGATCTAGTGGGTCATTGTTCCCCTGTACTCTTCACTTATCAGACCAGTGATCGAGTCGAATGCCCTATTCTGGCTGTATCTCACCCAACATCTGCAGCAATTGGAGACACCCTGACTGTCCCCCACCTAAAGGATCAAGGAACCCCAACAGCTGTCATATGCTGCCAGATTGAAGACACTCACACTCTATTCACTCACATACCGTCTGCTTAGAGGTGACATGTGCCTGACATGCGAGGCTATGTCCAAACAGAGATTAATGGCCATGCTCCACCTCAGACTCAGAAGATCCACCTGAACCACTAGTGCAGGTGACTTACACCTTAGCAGGGATGTATGTTGGACATGTTGGAGGGATGGAGTTATCACTCGGAGACTCCCTATGCTGTGGAATACAATCCTGGTCCATTTGAGGCAGAGCACCTTGCTGGCTGTGTTCAAGAGGTATCTTGACCTAATGCTAGTCGGAGAATGTGTTTGTCCATCAACACATTGTGTAGTTTGCCATGTCATATGTCTTGTTTAGTATACTGTGCCTCTGTCTACCTGTGACATAACATTGATACCCAGGGTAAACCTCCCATCTCCCATCCACTCATTAGGATTCCTGTTGAGGGGACTCAACCAGTGTCTCTATGGACAACCTGTACTGGTAGTTTACTCATGTGTGGGGGTGGCTTCTGTGTTTTGGATAATGCAGTACAGCCTGTCCTATATGTGTCAGTGCTGGGGTTCAGGTCCCTCATGTGCATAGCTCCCTGCCATTCAGATTGTACAAGGTGCAGCATGTGCATTGATTCCAGCTTGGACATGGCTTTCTACATCAGGCACAGCTTGCATCTGGGTGGACAGCATGGCAGTGTGTGGAGCTGCACTCTGTTTAATCAGACTACACATTACATGTGTTCCAGCTCTGTCATACTCCTGGTGAGGTACTGTTGTGGACTTTACAGGTGCTGGATGTGTGTGCATGAGGTACACCCCACAGGGGCTGTTGTGGTCATTTCTAATGCTGATGAAAGATAACTGCAGAACCAGAATGACCTCCCTTAGCTAGATGTCAGACAGCATGGACCATACAATCACAACTGAAAACAGGACCCTCTCCACAAAGGGAAAGTGTCCTGTCTGGTGGACCCCAGCCATAAACAAACTGTATGACAGATGAGGGTTACTAATGCAAGACAGAGCTACATCTCCAAAAGGGAAGACAGCTGTGATCAGCACTAGTAGAAAGCTACATTATCTCATAAAGACATGCAAGGTCAACTTGGGGACATAAATCACCAAAGACAATGAAGGTAACCACACTGCTTTCTTCAGTTATGTCAGACACCTGGTTGTGAACCCTCGGATATGCTAAGAGTTGGTACACAACAACATATATTCCAGTGACCTGACAGATATTGGCAACATTCCGCTGGACAGCTTCAGTGCGATTTACCCCCTCCCTCACCCCCAAAACAAGATAGTTATCACTGCTGTATGTAACCTCACTGTCATCTTGGATGTCCATGTGAGAGCCACACTCAGCAAAGACAAGTACACAGCATCCATGGGACCTGCTGGTATCTCCAGTTGCATGCTATGTGAACTCCAGAAGGGGCTGGACCCATATATACAACTGCTATTTAACCTTAGTCTTGCTACAGGATATGTACCTGAACACTGGCATACGGCAACAGTGGTCCCACTCCACAAAGGAGATGCCTCCACAGACCATGGCAACTACCACCACACAGGCTTAACCAGCCTTGTCTGCAAAGATATGGGAGGAGTCATGGAGCTCTTACACAGACACATTACTGACCTACAGACCCTTGTTCCCACCTAGTTCAGCTTTGTACAGGGCAGATCCTGCCTTTTGCACCTTTGTACCCGAAAAGTACCTACCATGAAGACCAGGGTTCTTCAACACATGTCATATGCTTCCAGAATAGAGGAAGTCCAGCTTTGTTCAGTGTCATACCGCATACTTACAGGTGACCTATGCCTGACATACAAGTCCATGTCCAATCAGGATTTGATGGACATGCTCCACTGCAAGCAATCCAAATCCACCAGAGCCATGAGAGCTGAGTATTTGAACCTCAGCACATACATGTATAGGACATGCTGGAGGGACAGAGTCATAACTCAGAGGCATCTCACACTCTAGCAGAATATCCCAGTTCATGTTTGACAGAGTCCCTCACTGACTCTCTTCAGGAGACATCTGGACAACTGCATATGAGATGGAGGCACAGACTAGACAGAGACACAGTCATGTTATTCAATTACGTAAGGGGGTCATAATGTGTCACTACTAAGTCAGAGGCACAATATTCAGAATCTATTCTGTACACTTATTACCACTATAAGGGGTGGCAATAGCCACATCACTATGGCTAGGCTTATACATGCACTAGGGCAGATAGCCTAGTAGTACACTATGACACTATGAAACACCGGTGTATGTGTAGCTATTGTCAATCAAACAGTATGATGTGGCTTGGGGGCTTGATATCTCCCTGTATTCCAACATTGTTTTGTCTATTCCTTCTAGCATGTCTAGGGATCAGTTGCTAGTGTCCTCTCCTGCTCAGCTGGTGAACCTGGGAATATTGAGGCACTGTTACAGTTGCCTCATGTACACTGACAACCCTCTCCTTCTGCCATAAAACACACATACATGTGAGAGATGCAACTATATAGCCAAAGTGGAGGCTGAGCTCTCTCAACATAGGACTAGCAAGACCAGAGAGAGGGTGAAGGTAACCACACACACATCTTTAATCCAGTCTCACATGGCACTGTCACAACTTAAGATCATACATATAGACACACAGAGACACTCTTGGAGGCTCTGATCAGAAGTCTACCAGAATGGCGGTGGCCACCACAGCAGACACTCACACAACTGCCTCCACAGGGCACAGCACATGCAACACATTGACCACGGAGTCGGTGTGCCAAACAGTCATAGCCCTTAAGGCCAAACACAATGCCAGACACACTTGTCATAGGTGACTCCATAGTCAGACACACTGATGTCCCACTCACCAGATCAGGTACAGAGGAGGTCACAGTAAGCTGCCTATTGGGCAATAGAATCCACCACATAATGCAAGCACTCAGGTCACTAAACTGCAAGTACAGGTCTGACCCAGTCATAATCCATGCTGGTGTGAACGACCTGAGATGTACCTCCCTGGACTACATGGAAAGAGACATAGAGGATCCCTCTGATTATGTAGGCCAGGCAGGTATGACCCTGACCTTCGGCAGTATCCTACCTTCACCAAGTATGATGCCACATAAACAGAGACAAGATGATCAGCTGTAGTATTTTGATTAGACTATGGTGTCATTCTAAGGGGGTCCAATGTCTGTCTGCCTGGGATGACATGCTGGACAGGCCACGGTGATTTGCAAGGGACGGCTTGCACCTGTCACCCTTGGCTTCCGGATTTCAGATGATGCTCTTGCCACCCCCATTGTGCCTTTTTTATGCAAGATTCAGATTCTACACCTACCACCCTAGAACACAGTAAAGGAAAGACACTAAGGCTAATGCTGCTCAATGCCCAAGGTCTCAACCTCAAGCTGCACACACTCTATGCCCTTCTCAGTATGTAGCACATTGATGTCTGTGCTGTGCCTGAAACCTGGTTCACAGCTTCTGACAGCACCCGGCACTATCGGGTGTTACCTCATATCATGCATTCCGGCACCAGCATCCCGACAACACCAAGAAGGATGGTGGGTGTCCATATTCATCAAGGACACCCTCACCTCATGGTTGGTGGCAACACACGATGCATCGGAGACCATCCAGGTGCCAGTGACCGTAGGCAAGACTGCTCTGCAGTTTGTAGCATGTTACATGCCACCCGCTCAAACTCAGGTACCTCACACAGCTATCCTGCAAACACTGAAGGGGATAAATGTATCTCCAAACACCATCCTACTGGGTGATTCCAACTATCCACATATAGACTGGGATCACTAATCATGCCACAGCACTCTAACACAAAGGTTCCAAGAGTTCATACACTGAAATGCCATGGAACAACTGGTCCCAATCCCCTCAAGTGGAGGCAACATACTAGAACACATCATCACGAACATGGGGTCACACTGTTCAACACCAGACGTATACCCATCATTGGTGAGATCAGATCATGGACTACTCTCAGTGGGAGTCCACATCCCACCCACACCCCAGATGGGAAAAGAAACGGTGAAGACCTTCTCAAATGCCGACTTCACATTTCTGAGGACTGGTGAGGTCTCTTTCAAGGCCCCCAGGCCAGTGGACACCATTACCCAAGCCACTGTATCACTTAGAAATGCCTTCTACCAGCACCTCCAGGACTGCATGGTTCAGGCAATCCCAAATAATAACGACTCTTTGTACCACAGGCAAGCATCCAGTCTGGTGGATCCTAGCCATAAACAAGCTGTACAAAACAAGGAAGGAGCTACTACGAGATAGAGCATAATCCGTAGGGGGGAAGACACCCCTGCTCATTGTGAGTAAAACACTGGGTTCCCCCATACAATCATCCGAGGCATGTTTTGAGAGTAAACCCACTCAGGACTCCAGGGACAATCATGAGGCCTTTTTTACCTATGATTGAAACCTGGGAGGAAACTCCCAGATATGCTCAGACTTAGTTCAGAATGATGTTGATATCACTGCACCTACAGACATTGGCAACATACTGGCTGACAGGTTCAGTGCAGATTTCCCCTCCCCAACTGGGGGGGTATGTACACCAGAGGATTGTAGCCCCCCAAACATCTCCACTGCTGGGGTGTGAACTGCTCAATCCAAGGCAGAAAACACTTTATCCATGGGACCAGATGGTGTCCCCAGTTGTGTGCTCCATGAACTCAATGAGTAATTACACCCACAGTTAGGGCAGCTGTTTAATCTTAGCCTCACCTCAGGATATGTTCCCAAGGAGTGGCATACAGCAATGGTGGACCCACTTCACAAAGGAGGTGCCTCCACCAACCCCAGTAACTACCATCCCATCAGCTTGACAAGCCTGTTCTGCTAAGCTATGGAGAGGATCATAATGGGAATTCTAAATGAAGACATAGGGGACTTGCAGACATTGGATCCAATCCAGTTTGGCTTTGTCAAGGGCAGATCATGCCTTTTAAACTTGGTTGACTTTTTCAAAACACTCACCCAGGCCATTGACGTGGGCAAGGCAGTCCACACAGCCTACCTTGACCTGGCAAAGGCTTTCGACACAATACCCCACTCAGGTATCATTGAAAACATCACCAGCTTAATTGTGAACCCATACATCACAGCATGGGTTGCAAACTGCCTAAGTGACGGAACACACAGGGTCAAAGTTGCTGGTGCCAGTTCACACTCCAGAGCTGTCACAAGTGGTGTCCCACAGGGCTCAGTCCTGGGCCCACATTTGTTCAGTATCTACTTTTCAGAAGTATGAGCAAACACAGGAGGATTATGGCTGACAAAGTTTGAAGATGACTGCAAACTGGGAAGCATAGTTGGAAACCCATCTGACACAGACATCCTTCAGAAGGGTCTCATAGACACAGATAACTGGTGCCACGGCCATGGCCTTACATTAAACACTAAACAATGCATAGCCATACCCTTCAGGAAGAACAAGGTTACCACTACTTCCCATCTAGGTGGCAATCCTCTAAGCACAACGTAGGTTATCAGGGACCTGGGCACCCAGGTTGACAGTGACCTTTTGTTTGACACTCACATTGCCAGGGTAGTTTGGAAGGCCTTCTACATTGGCCACCTCATCATGCAGTGATTCACATCTAGATCAAGGGAGGTCATTGTTCCCCTGTACTCATCACTCATCAGACCAATGATTGCACACAATGCCCCATTCAGATTGGATGGGCCCACAAATTCCTCGACAGGAGGTGAAAGGGTCTCAAACATATTTCTTATGCTGCCCGACTGAAGGAATTCCAGCTGTATTCAGTCGCACTGTCTGCTCAGAGGTGACCTGTGCCTGACATACAAGGCTATGTCCAACCCAGAATTAATGAACATGCTTCACCTCAAGACCTCTACATCCATCAGAACTACAAGGGCAGGAGACCTAAACCTCAACACAGATATTAATAGGATGTGCTGGAGGGACAGATTCATCACCCAGAGAGTCCATATGCTGTGGAACAACATCCTGGTACATGTGAGGCTGAGCACCTCACTGGCTTTGTTCAAGTGAGATCTTGACCAATGGATGGGAGATTGCAGGTATACCCCAGGGATAACCTCAGTATCACTGCTTGACAGAGGCACAGCAAAATAATGGGCATATTATCCATCAACTTGCAGGGGTGGCAGAAGCCACAAAACTCTGGGCTAGGCTTATTAATGCCCTAGGGCAGATAGCCTAGTATGAACCTATGAACCTATGGACATAGGCCTGGGGCAGTTCCTGCTATTAGGACAGTGGTCTGCAGCAGGCTATATAGTAGTAGTCGGTTTTAGCCATTGGTTTTGACCATGGCTATTCCATGTTGCTTCTTGTTGTGGTACAAACATGGGTGTGTGGTTATCCATGCTATTTATTGCTAGTCACCCTCATTTTGTATCTTGTTCCATGTTTTTGCACATGTACATCACTGTATGACGTGCAGCTGTTTCCGCAGGGTCATATGCGTGGATATGGATGTTAGTTGGGGTCCTCAGGTGTGCATATTGTACATGATATTACATTACTTAACACATGGCATTCATGCCTCAGGTGGTGCTGCAGGGCCACCTCTGTCGGATACACATACTACACTCCCTGTACGTTTGGAAGCAGGTTGTGTCATGTTAGGCATCCCTGTTACTGCATGAGTGAGTCAGAGCGGGTATCAGTCCCAGTGTTCCTACTGACCAAGCGTATGTGCTATGCGTTGCCTCTTTGCCAAGGCCAGGGCATACTGGGCACGCCTCCTTCTGCCTACTGGGACAAGGTCAGGTTGTTCCTCCTCCGAGTCACCCCTGCCTGTGGTGGCCTTGGCAATGGTGGGGGGATGTTTGGCCCAGCCCTGTGCTGGTCCTGCTGCAGCTGTTTCCGCAGGATCATATTATGTAGCATAGCACATATCATGATCATTTGGGTACATGTAGTTGGTGTGTACTGCAAAGCTCCACCAGATGTGTCCAGACACCGGAACCGTGACTTGAGCAGCCCAAACACACGCTCAATGATATTACGTGTTTGTGCGTGTGCCTCATTATGGCGTTCCTGTTCAGGTGTGTGTGCATTTCTGATGGGTGTCATCAGCCACGGCTCAAGTGCATAACCTGCATCCCCCACTAGGTGTCCGTGTGGGAAGTCCCCATTGGCAAATGATTGGTACAGCTGCGTCAGATGCCAGATGTGGGAATCGTGGTAGCTCCCAGGGCAGCCAGCACACACATTCATTATTATGCCCTGGGCATCACACACGACCTGGCAGTTGATGGAGGGGTATCCCTTGCGGTTAATGTAGGCTCTACCCCGCTCACCGGCTGGTGCTTTGATGCGTATGTGCATGCAGTCTATTGCACCCAGCACCTCAGGGTATCCCGCTATTTGCTGGAAGAGACGCATATTGCTGGCCACAACCTCACGGTCATTAGGGACATATATATGATCATTGACATGTGGTGACATGGCATCCAGGAACTGGTGCAGTACCCTGGAGGCTGATGCCTGTGATATCCCCATCATATCGCCAGTTGGTCTCTGGAAGGTACCTGTTGCTAGTATTCTTAGGCCAACACATACCTTGGTTTCCACTGGGATGGGTTCCGCTCTGTTGGTTCTGTGTGTGAGGTGTGGCCTGCACAGCTCAACAATCTGCTGCAGGAGCTCTCTGTCCACTCTATAGCGCTCTACTATCTCCAGCTCATGTAACCCATGGTAGGTGACCCTGGGCCTGTATACTCTTCTCCTTCTCCTCACTCTGGGTTGTCTGTCAGCATCTGCATTATCACCACCCTCAGCAATTCGCCTATGTCTGATTATAACAGCTATGGCAGCCCCTAGCATTTCTGCTCTGAGTTCAGCTTTTTCAGTTTTCAATTCTGATAGCTTACTTTCTTGCAGTATCTCTTGTGAGAAACACCCTGCACTGCTCTTTGCAGTGTTTTAAGTGCTGGGTTGGGCTTCTAGTCTGTCTGCATAATTGCCTGCTTCCAATTGTTTCCACCAATTAACTCCAGCAGTATTCCCTGGCAGTTTCCCTGTATTTTGGTTGTTTCCTGTTTCCTCTCTGTTTCCTGAAGGGGAGCAATGTGCACACCAGCTTAAACACGCTCACACTTACTTAAACGCGTACACATCCCTACACGGTGTTACACGCGCACGCACATCCTTACACGGTGTTAGCTAGGCTGATTCATGCTAAAACGCGCGCACACTGCCTTACACACGTGCACGCCCGCGCAAACTATTGTAAACAGTTTGCAACACGCTCCCACATGTTGAACCTGCCTTACACGCACAAGACACGCGTGCATGCGTATATCAAGAAACTTGGAGTGTAGGGATAGCGTATACCCTCAATTTCTTGACTTTCCTAATGTTCTGTTGGGACTCACCTCCCTCCCTGATGTCTGTCTGTCATCTGTTACCTTACATTGCCCTCCAATCTGGTACATTTATTACTATCCTTTCCTGAGCGTGATGTCACCTACCTCTTACTCTGTTCCTCCCCTTCTCTAACTCTTACACTACTCAGAAAGTGCTCATTACCTATGTGGCAGTGTGATTCAGTATTGTAACCCTCATTTACATAGGATTGCCTAGTAATGCTTAGTTACATGTCTTACACGGAGCTTCCCCCCCTTGACAACCACTAAACGGAGGCCATATTGTTTTTGGTCTGCAAGTCCCTCCATTGACATTTCATGTAATACATAAATCCCACAATTGTGGGTTTATAAGCTTCGGTTTTCAGTTTTAGGTAGCGCACCCCGTTTGCGTGGGTGTGCGCTGCAGTTAAACACATAAATCCCGTGAAAAAAAAAGTTATATAACTTATTTTTGCAACACTTTTTCCTGCCAATGGCCACATATTTGGCCATTGGCATGCTTAATTAAACATATGCACCCTTTATTTGGAGCTGACATAGCTCCGTTTTTAATTTTGCAGAAATGTACTCAGTTGTCAGCTGAGTACATTTCTGCAGCTAACACGTCCATTACACGGACTGGTTTCTGCTTCGTGGATCGCTCAAATACCTCATTTGCATATCTTTGAGCTGCAAATGAGGTATTGTGCATTTCCACGCCCAGTCCGTGTAAGAGACGTGTTAGCTGTCTCTTACACGGAGATTTGGGCTGTTCCTGAATCAGGAGGCTTACACGGAGGCTTACACTACTCTTGAACTCCGTGTAAGCCTTCCTGAATCTGGCCCATAATTATAGAAGGAAAAATAAACCTTGAGATTGCATATATTATCCATCAGCCGTCCAGTTCTGCTGAGTTACATCCATGACCGTCCTCCATGAACACGTAGTGCCAGTCACAGACTTTGGGGGGAATTCAATAAAACCTACACCTTTTTTTGGTATATGCGTCATGCCAGAATGCTTACATGGGCATGATCATTTTTAGATTCAGTAAGCGCTGCTTATGGGGCAGATACACACACAAACACAGAAACGTCCGTGACATGAAGATGGCCTCATAAGCAGGTGAGTCTCATGCAAATGGGGCAGGTAGAACCATCCAACATGCAGAAAGGCAACTGTTCAGACCTTGTGTCAGTGAATGTAGGGTATGCAGAAAAATTCTGTCTACAGACATCTAGACAGAAAAAAGGGGGTGTAAAACTGTAGAAATGTGGGCATAAATCCCTTGAAAATGTAAGACCACATACACATATGAGCAAAACTATTAGTCTACATGTCAGAAAGATTAAAGGAAATAAATTAAATTAATAATTGTTTTAATAATCTTGGCATGTTTGGACTACGCACCACAGTGCACAAACAATATTAATGGGAAACTTAAGAAAATAATTGAAAAAAAAGAATGTTATAGTATGTGACAGAAATGTATTATAAGAGCTTGCATGGGGTCCATAATAAGGTGCATTGCTGCTGCTGCTAAGGTGATAGGGCTATGAGAAGAATAAAAATGGCTAGAGGTAAAAACAAGGTGCAGAAAATATATAAGGCAAAAAGAGAAAAACTGCACCAAGTTGACACACAAAAAATGACGTTTATTCAAACCAAAAGCAAAACAAAAAAGAAAAGGTAAGCGCTTTCACAACTGCTGTTGCTTCATCAGACACTACTATAAAATAACAAGCAGCTTAAATAGGTGCATTCAATTAGCTGATAAAAAACAGTCAGATGATGCTATGCAAAGACAGATAAAAGGTATAGTGAACTGCAAATGGGGAAAGAAATACATTACACTAAATAATCACTAAAACCTAATAATAAAACCACAAGCAAGTTAAAAGACAATATTATAAAAATATATAGCAATAAAAACATGAATATATATATATATATATATATATATATATATATATATATATATATATATATATGTATATCTTAAAAATACAAACTAAAAGCAAACTTAATGTTAATGTTTAAGCCATCTAGCTTTTAGAAAAGGTTTCAGGGAAGTAGTACCATTAAGACTAAGGTATTTCTCTGCATTAAGTCTAAGGATCCATTTTTGTTCATAGCTCTCTGTAGTATTCTCAATGTCCCCACCTCGTATACTACTAGGTATATTTCGAATAACAAAAAACCTAAAGGTATGGGAACTATCAGTATGCATTACATGATTAGTTAAAGCATTAATTTCCTTACAATTAGTAATATCTCTGATGTGTTCCAATATTCTGTCTTTCAACATCCTATTAGTTTTCCCTATATAATATACAGGACATCTTTGACAGAAAGAAAAGTCCACTACATCTGTAGTCCTGCAATCTGAATACTGATGGCTAGAGATAGAACATTTTCGAGTTGGGTGTGTATAAGTATTCTTACTAAATATATATTTACAAGCAGTGCATCTTCTGCAAGGAAATGTACCGATGCGTGTAGGGAAACTGAAAGTCTCAGAGACTTCCCTATTACATAAATGTTGCTTGAGAGATCTATTGTTCCTAAAGCAAAATAAAGGAACCCCACCAACTTTTTCAATTAGCCCTGGAACTTCTTGTAGCAAATGCCAATGTCTCCTGATAATCTGCGTATACTGATTAACAGCACTAGAAAACTGAAAAACAACCCTGAAATCAGTCTTAGCTGCCAAACTATTATCTAAAGTGCAGCTATTAATATTTTCTCTAAGTTAGGGTCTACATCTAGTGTTCCTCAATTTCCATGCTTCAGATATTGTTTTATTAATCTCAGATAACGAGTATCCCCTTTCTAAAAAAATCAGACTTAATACTTTCAAGAGCTATTTCTACTTCTTCATTGCTGTTGTGAAGACACAGAGTCCTAAAAACTTGTCCATTCAAGACATTCCTAGGGATATACCTTGGATGCATACTAGTTTTATGTATAAATGTATTTCTCCTTGTAGGTTTGTGGTAAACACTACTACTCAATTGATTAAAATCAGACCTCCTGACCGTAACATCAAGAAAATTGATTTCTGTATTTGAGCTATGGTAAGTAAATCTCAGGAATTCAGTTGTGGTATGTAAGTAATGAATAAATTTAGGAATATCAGAGTCATGTCCCTTCCACAACATAAAAACATCATCTACAAAGCGAACATACCATAATACTTGCCCAAGGAAAGGATTATCTACAGAAAAAAATAATAGTCTGCTGTTCCCAGCACACCAAAGCTAGGTTGGTGTAGCTATTGGCACAAGCAGTGCCCATAGCTACACCAACTTTCTGAAGAAAAAAATATCAGTTTTTTTTTGCGTGTCAACTTGGTGCAGTTTTTCTGTTTTTGCCTTATATATTTCTGCACCTTGTTTTTACCTCTAGCCATTTTTATTCTTCACATTGTTTATTTTTATTCAGTGAAGTGGCACACATCATAATATGGAGGATTTACCTAATAAGAATTCTTTGACTGGACCACATCTTCGCTTTTTACGAATCCTGGATGCTCCTGTCACTCCATTACTTAATGTTGATCTTGGCACTAATACTGATGACGGTTTTGCCACTCAACAACGACTACCAGAATTTTTTCAGCCATACAGAGAATTGGAGAACTTGATGTACAAGTACAAAAGACTGCAGTGGCAGCAGTTGCACCTACAAGCCACTCTTGAAGCTAAAATGATTCCACGTGGTCTTAGGATTCTTAACTTGCCTACCTACAGAGATACGAATCCAGCACTGCTCTGTAAATGGCAAGAGCGTAACCTGCAATTTAGTTCAAGGTACATGGAACGCTTGATTGAATTCTTTTCACCAATAGAGGATGATCTGAAGTCTCAGATCATTGCTTTAGAGAAAAAGATCTCTGCCACTTGTTCTAATGATCTTACTTTGAACAAAATGGAACTATTGCAGGATAGTATTGTCTCTTATGAAAAGAAACTCCAAAGTGTTAAGCTAACTAAGCTTAATAGAGACAAATTAGATTATTTATTTCCCCATTCCACCTTTAAAAACATGGTCATCTGGTATACTCATTACCAGGATGAAATGTTTTTTGTTTTGAAAGGTAATGCTGCAAATGCTCAAGCTTTAGTGGAAACCATGGCCTCTTTTATGCTTTTTTGGAATTTACATTTCAATTTGACAAGGATAAAATTAATTTTTTAGACATCTATTTAAGCAAAGATGTGGCCAATAATAGATTTAAGATGACCATTTATAGGAAACCTTGTTATAGTAATTCATTTTTACATTTTACAAGCAATCATCCTTATTTTCAAAAAAGAGGGGTTGTAAAAGGTCAGCTAGTTAGAGCTTTGAGGATGACTTCTTGTGATGATGACTTCTCCATTGAATGTAATCTTTTAAGAAACATGTTCATTAATTGTGGCTATCCTTTATTGTTAATTAACACCTTGACTAAAGAAGTTAAGTCCAAGAGGGATCTTGGATCTTTAGGTCCTATTTTGACAAGATTTTACATTGGTGTCAATGAATCTGATTCTCAAGTTATGATTCCAACAAATAATGCACATGTAGCTCAAACATCAAATGCTAAGTATTCAACCAATTTTTTGACACAGTTTAGTGATATCTCTGGTGAACTCAGAGACATTTTATGTTATAATTGGGATCTCATTCTACAAGACCAAGCTATTAGCAATATTCTTGGTCCTAGACCTTTAATAACATTTAGAAGGGGCCCTAATTTAAAAATGTTATTTGAATCTCCGCATTTTAAATATAAGCATACTAAAGGTATGTTTAAATGCAGGAGATGTAGATACCGTAAGTATATTCAAACTGGTTCTTATTTCAACATACATGGAATACAATATTCGGTTAAGGATAGATTTTCTTGTGAGAGTCAAGGTGTTGTTTATTTAGCTACCTGTAAAGTATGCTCAGCATTTTATCTGGGCAAAACAGAACGCCAATTAAAACAACGCATTTATGAACATACATATAGTATTACTAAAGGTATTCATTCTAATGCATTAGTGAGACATGTAGCTGAATTTAGTTCACATGGTTTTGAATTTATAGTAGTTCAAGGTGTTCCAAGGAACCCAAGAGGGGGACCGTGGCACCTAAAACTAAACTTGAAGAACAAGAAATTCTGTGGCAGTTACAAACCAACGCATATGTTTACCCCGGGCTTAATGATGCTTGTTCCATTAAATGTTTGCTTAGATTGAGAGCTTTAGAACATTGAACAATGGCTTCATATTTCATTTTTTAATGTATGAATGAACATAATAAGAGAAAACTGTTAAATGTTTTATGTTTGTTGTATGTGTGTTGAATATGTAGAGCTTTTTCTTGGTGCACATCAGTTTATTCAACTGCGTATGTGTTTTTAAATTTGAGGGCAGGTTTAATTATTTAATCAGTTAATTATTTAATTAATTGATTAATTTTCTTAATTGGCACTCATTTATACTATATAAAGTTTGTCATTTTGTGAAATGTTTGTCTGAAGAAGTGCACTTATTTAGTGCATGAAAGCGCTTACAATAAACAGTTTGGTGGATTTTACTACTTCTCTTTCTTTTTTTGATTTACCTAGTTTTGTTTGTGTGTTTTTCTGAGAGAAGGAGAAGAGCCCAGGGTAACCTTCCAGGAGTTACATGAGCTGGAGAATTTAGAGCACTACAGGGTGGACAGGAACATACTACAAGAACTCACTGAGCTCTGCTGCCCTCAACTCAGACCCAGAACCAATAGAGGGGAACGCATCCTAGTGGAAACAAAGGTATGTGCAGCCATTAGAATACTAGCTACAGGTACTTTCCAAAGACCAACTGGGGACATGATGTGGGTTTCACAGGCATCTGCATGATACTCCACCAGTTCCTGGATGCCATGCTACCTCCTCTCACTGCTGAAGCAAGGGCCAGCAAAATGCAACACTTCTACTGTGTAGCACACTTACCTGAAGTACTGGATGCCAAAGATTGCACTCATGTACACATCAAAGCACCACCTGGTGAAGAGGATAGAATCTACATCAACCATAAGGGGTATCACTCCATCAACTGCCAAGTCATGTGCAATGCCCTGGCATTATCCTGAATGTGTGTGCTGGCAGACCTGGCAGTTATCATCCTACATGGAAATGTAGTGGGAGATGCTGGCTAGACCCTGGAACCATGAATGATGACACAGATACCTAGTCCTCTATCATGTGTCCATTAATAGTCACTAAGACTCATGCACGGAATATTCAATACATCACTCAAGGGAGATGTTAAAGAGAGGGGGTTACATGATATTTGGACTACTGTGTATCCCAACCAAACACACAGTGTTAACATAGAAATTAATCATACATTGTATGTCTCACTTAACACAGGAATAAAGTAGATATCGATGCTGCAAAAATGAAAAACAAAAAGTCCCAAAATGGCAGAAACATGACTTTTGGGTGAAAGAACAATATGAACAAACAGGAGTGAGATTATCATAAAAAACACAGCTTTAACATACTAAAAAAACTGGGTAAGCACTTTTGCAAATCACCATTTGCTTTATCAGGCCACAGTTTTACAACAAACTGAGAAGACTTAAATATAATCATACCCTCCAACAGAGTTCAAATTAACCAATAAAAATGCTGTTACTAATACACATGCATAATAAGCAATTTAAAACTATAAACACATAAAACATAAAATTGACTTAAAATTTTGAAAATATAAAAATATGTGCACATAATAAATACACATCATATTCATTATTTCTTAGGTTTCTTATTCTTAAGGGCAGGTCCAATAGATACATGTTCATTTAACCCCCTTCCCTGATGTGATCTCAATTTTAAGATCCATTGAAGTTCTACTCATTCTGTTCTAGTTGCAATATTTCCCATCCTTTTTCCCTCATTTAACACATCTAATACCATAAATCTAAATTCATGATCTGAACCGTGTTCTATAATGTGTTTAGCTGTTGTACTGTAAGTATGACCCTTACGTGCACAACAAAGATGGTCCCTGATATGCTCTTGTAAACACCTATTAGTTTTACCTACATAAAATGAGCTACGCAATGTGCAGTAAACAAGGTACACAAGATTTTTTTAATTACAAACGGCTTGCATCTTCAACCTATAACTGTTACCAGTATCAGGATAAATAAAAGTAGTAGATGCATCTATACATTTACAAAAAGAACAATTTTTACATTTTTTAGTTCCAATGTCTTGCTGTTAATCGTGTGCATATCCCTTCCCCTTGAAATAACATAATGTCCGCTTTAAGGATCGAATATCCCTATATCCAAATTTAGTTTTACTCCCTACTATCTCAGCTATATCCTCATTAACGTGTAATGTGCCAATGCTTATAAATAATTCTTCTCAGTTCCCTATCATCACTCAAGTATGTTAGAGTAAAAATATATGCTAAGGCTGTTTCCTTTCTATCACAACTGTCATTCAATTGGAAAAGTATGGTTTAGCGGTGGTAGTCCATAGCTGTTTAGTTAAGTACCAGGCTGTCATTATGTCACATTGGTTATAATCTCATCCCTTGAAATCAAGACTTAGTTGATTTAAATCATTTTTAAAATCTTCCTCTCTATCCGCTAGCCTTGAAGACCTTATAGTTTGACTCTTAAGCACATTATTAAAAATGTGGCTAGGGTGCATACTTGTTCTATGAACATATGTAGAGTGATATTCTTTTCTGTATCTGTTAGTATGAATAGTGCCTTTTTCATCCCTAGTTATTCTTATATCTAAATACTCAATCTGATGTTTTGAATAAGTTTCAGTAAATTTCAAAAATGCACTACTATTATTTAAATAGGTTACATAGTCATGTAATTGTAATTCATCACCCATCCATTGTTCTTGCCCACAGGCTTGCCCATCCATACGCAAACAGCCACATGTAGCCAAACTGGTAACTGTAGCCACATAGCTAGAACAAATAACACTTATCTGCCTACTAGGCTACTAGATGCAGATAACAGTATGAAGCAATTTCACTCTGCATACCACAGATGTTGTTCAACACAAGCCTAGTCTATGTAATCCAGAAGTAGTTTGCCTGCAGTCATATCTACAATGGACATCAGCTGTGGTGCATGTGATAAGTACTGTGATCTATAGTATATAGGACTAATTGGGCAAGGTTCTAATCTCACTGCAGGTCACTTGTGTGTGTGTGTGTGTGTGTGTGTGTGTGTGCCCCTTGCAAAGCAACTGAGTATCCCTCATTGACTACGAAACTGTAATAGTCTTGCACTTTTTGGCCCTGTAAGTCACTGCCATTTTCCAAACTGCCCTCTTTTACAAGGCTTGCTGATGTCATCGACCTTAAGACTACCAATTGCCATTGCAATGTTAGACTTAAGTTGTGGCATCTGCAATCAGTACTGTGATCTATAGTGTGCAAATGTAGTTAGGCAGGAGTTATAATCTCACTACAGGCCACTTGGTGTGTGTGTGTGTGTGTGTGTGTGTGTGTGTGTGTGTGTGTGTGTGTGTGTGTGTGTGTGTGTGTGTGTGTGTGTTTGTGTGTATCTCTGTCAGAGATAAATGTAAGAAGTAGGGTTTTGCAGTATTTTGTTGTAGTAGGTGATGTGGGTCTCCAAAGTCTGATCATAACTAGGCTTGCTGATATTATCAAGTCTGTGATGTCCTAAACAGATAGTAATAGCCAATGTGAGGCATAGCATGTGCGTCATGTGCTGTGGTCTGTAGTGCATACCTTTAGATACATAAGTGTTCTAATCTACATGCAGCAAACTTGCACTTTGTATGTAATTTGCTGTGTTTTGTAAACAGTAATTGGAAGTGGTGTTATCCTCAATGTAGCCAGGCTTCTGTGTGTGTGGCTGTTACAGAAATTTACATCAGCTTGTGGAATCATAAGTTCTTTGAAATTTAGTAGCATAATGGCTGTATAGCCCTTACAGTCCCAGCAAAGTTTATACCCTTATTTACATGACCAGCAAATATTGCCCCTGCCCATGAGGGGCACAGGTAGAAGCCCTGTTGTGAAAAGAAGGTCACCCAGCCAATCATTCAGATCACATCTGACAAAGTCAACTGAGGTGCTCTATTTGCCATTAGGCAGGATTCTGTTTGAAAGGTGTGTTAAAGTCTGCTAGACAGATCTCTCTAACCAGCATGTATTACTAATGTCACATACCAGATCAGTGTCCTTTGTGTTTGTAATCCATGTACCATGCCACCTACAGATACGCAGCATTTCCAGCCAAGCAGGGTCACACATGTCTCCATATACAAGTCAGAGATCACCTCTGAGTAGTCTATATGCCACAGGCTACAATGACCCCTGATTTTGGATGAAGCCTATTGAACAGATATTGAGAACATAAAGTTCCCTTGTGAGGGACAATTGTGTTGTGTGCAATTACCAGTAGTGCTTGGAAAGGTTATATGGTTATGAATATGTCAATTTCGGGTGAATGTGCTCTCAGTTATGACATATGTTTTCTGACTTACCACTGGGGCGACATGGATACATTAGTTGTTAATCTGTGTGGCCAGGCCTGTGTGCCCAGGTCTATCACCCCTGAGTATGTATTTCACATTTTGCAACTATTGTGCTTCTTACCAGGAACTTAGGTGTTACTGATGGAAATGATACTGTAAATATATATATATATATATATATATATATATATATATATATATATATATATATATATATATACATGGGGTTTATGGCCATTAGTATGTCAACAGGTATTGTTCATCAATATCCTCTTGTATGATAGTGACATAACTCGGAGAGACTATGACCACTCTCAGTTTGCAGGCATCAGCCAACACTGTCAGCCACAGACAGTCAGTATTCACTTGTATTATGGTTAAATGGATCCCAAGCAGTACAGGACACAGAACTGAGCCCTGTTGAACACTGCTGCTTATAAATCAGCTACTGCAGGCAGATTGCCCTATTTTGAGTATGTGTGCCATCAATCACCCACTTAGTGATGCATGTAATGATATTACCATGAATGTCTAAGTGGATGCTTTTGTCAATGATGCCTGAGTGGGGTATAGAGTCACATGGCTTGGCTACATCCAGGAGGTTGTATGGCCTGATGTCCCCTCACCCAGGTCCTTGGTGACTGCATCAAACATGTCCACCATGTTTAACAGTCATGATCTCCCTGTCAGACATCCAAACTGTGTACAGTCAACTGTCTGTAGATTACATATATGTTTGCTGATCAGCTCCATGATGATTTGCCCCACAGGCATACATATATGACTACTCAGGCAAATAAATCTAGAGTTTCAGTGGTCGGTGTATGCACCACCTCTGTGCAAGGGGATAATAATTGTTGTTGTCCAGTCAGCTGGGATGCAGCCAATGGTTACAGTATGATTACAAGGAGTTTCCAGTAGTGTCAGTAATCCTTGGTTGGTCCCATGTAGGATGCCGCCTGAGATGTTAGCATGTCCAATAGTTGCTGTGTATCCCCCATAGATAGGACAGTTTCAACCTGCTCTGTATATATGGAATGTATGGAAAAGATTGTATGAGTGCCATGTGGTACATGTGGTGGGGACAGAAGAGTAAAGTTGACACAGAACCTGTGGGAATACAGGCTAGCTATGAGTACAGATCCATTATATGTGGTATCATTATGTATGAGCTCACTGACAATCTGGGCCTGTCCTCTGAGGTTTCACATGTAACTACACTGTATGTTGTGGTTCTGCTTTGTGAGGGAGGCTGATTTTCTCCCATACTGGTTCTACATGATATCACACAAACACTAAGTGCTTCTTTTAGCTGAGAAGGTTGTGCATCCATTTTAGGAGGCACCCTCACCCCAACTGCCAGACAACAATATCCAACTCTTACTGTACAGCCTACTAATGGCTGTTGTCCACCACTCAGGTTTGCTGTGCCATGAGGAGCTCATTTTCCTCCTGCCAGATACAGCCAAGTCTATGCAGTTGTACTGCTGCTTACATAATGCATGGGTGTAGAGCTCTGCATGCCTGCTTGTCCCATTTGAGGCAGGAGGTGCAGTCACACTATGCAAACCATCCCATAGGGGATAATACATTGCTTTGTAGAAGTATATTTCTGTATTTTCTGCAAGGAGGGGGTTAGGTCTGACAGCTTTAATAAGAGTGATCTGTGGTCAGATCTCACCAGGGAGTACCTTACAGTGGTGGGTTGTAGTGTTCACCAATATTGGGAAATACATGAAGCACTAAATTGCCTCCCCTTGTGGGGATGTCATGCCAATTGTCCAGGGCATTGTAGTTAAGGATGTGAACTAACCTTTGGACAAGTGAGCTACAGCATTAATAATCAACACAGTTGGTGGTTACTTAATGTCACCCTAAAATATGGTGTACTGATATATCTTGATAGGCACACGTACATTCAAATAAGCAAAACAGGTGTCTAGGTTCATGGAGCTGCTCCTGCAGCTGTCAATGGCTTGATTAGGTACTCTTTAAGCAGTGAATAGTACCTGAAGTGTCTCAGGGAAAGCATAGTGTTTCATTAAATCTGGATGTGTATCTGTCCTTAATGAATATGTATACACCACCTGCATTACCTTGTACACTGTCAGCTTGAGGTCTGGACATCTGGAAGGACATGTAGTCTGTTATGGCTGTGGTGCTGTCCACAGCCATGAAACAGGTGTCTTTGACTGCACAGATTTCTCCATATTCCAAGGTGGGGACACCTTCCATAGAGTGGTGTTTAGTGTTCCCATTCCCAACATGTAGCAGCATAGCCATAATGTTGTTTGAAAATGGCATTCTCATTAGAAAGTTTTCCCTCCAGATAGTGACAATAAGATGCAATGTGGGGGTGTAGCAGCTTTGGCCAGTACTTAAAATCCCAGGGATGAGAAATGAGGACCATCTCTTTCAAAGCATTGACATCTGTTGATCAAGTCATCCCAGTCAGACATGTAGTGGATCCCTTTACAATGACACCACACATTAAGGCAATTATTGAAGTCCCTCATTTTCTGTGTGCATTGAGCTATCCTCCTAGGTGAGTGTCAAATGTAGCTGAAAGCTATGGGCATACCCGTGAGAGACACAGTATGTGTAAGCTCAATCATGCGTTTGCATACAGTCCTATGACATATGTCCTTAGTCGTACACACCTGCAGGAAATATGATGTCATTGTTATATCACTTGATATTCCTTGAGTTGTGGCAATGTGTGGTATCACATATCATGTGAACCCACCACAGACAGCTAACTGTGATGTTTCCTATGTGTAGCCTGTTGACACGGACATCAATGTGTCTTAAGATGTACTCACCTATGAATAATAGGTCTGCTTTTGTGTTGTGCCTCAGGTTTGTGACTGTTAAGACAACAGTGCATGCACAATTATGTGTACTGTGTTCTCCAGAAGTAGGATTTTCTGAGGTGTCTGTTGTTTAGAAATGTGTCTGGTAAGGAGCTGCACACATGCAGGTGTGTGTGATGTGAGTGTGGGTGGTGCATGAGGTGAGCTGTGCATGTTGGTAAAACGCTTATTGACATATGTACTGACTGCTGTGTGAGACATCATGGAATCAAGGTTTGAAATACAGTCACATCTGTCAAATGCTGTGTTTGTGTGACATAAGAGTAGAGGAGGGGGGACACTTTCCACATCTCATCAGCAGCCACTGATAGTGCCATCAGCAATACAGTCAAGCTTGTGTGTAAATTACAGCAAGCCATCATTAGGCAGTGTCATGACAGATGCTGAAATGTAACATATCACCTTTATATAGGTCCCCTAAGGTAACACGATACCTGACAGTATGCCATACAATGATTTTCAGCCATGTGGTCCTTGGATTGGCCATAATCCTATCATTAACTCATTCACTCCAAATCAGCTGAGAAAATGCTGACTGCTTACTTCCATCATAGGAACCACAGTGTAGGCTGATCTCATTTTCAGATAATCCATTTGCAATACTATACAGAAAACAAATGTTCATAACTCTTTAACCTTAAGAGTTAAACTATAAATGTAAAAATTGTTCAGTAGACACTGATCTTTCCAACAGTGTAGATGGTGATAGTGTACATCTAAATCACTATTAAATATTTGCCAAGAAATGTTGATGTTATGCATATTTTATTACCTTTTAAGTAAAACAAATCACAATATCTTGGTGAATTGACCATGTAGGCCCACACAATTTCTAATAAGTTTGTTTGTGTGAATGTCAGCTTTAAAATTATACTTTAACCATTACTGTGTGATGTTCCTTTACTGAGATATTCACGTAAATGTGAATAATATTATATTTCTAATCATGTGACAATTAAACAAAACATAATATCTCATCAACTGTAACAGACAAAGACTACATATCAGTGTACAAGTTGTGTGGCTCAATGTCACCTTCAAAATGATCCATCGTGTATCATCATCATGCTCCCTTGCAAAGATATGGGCATACATTAATGAAAAATATCCTAAATTCGATAATGCGACAAATAAGCCAAGTATTTGATTTCTGTCCTTTGTCATACATGAGGGTTATTTTTTTGCAGAAATGAATGTTTGTTTGTTCTGCTGAGAATATTACACCTCACCCCTAACCTTACCTTACTTTATTGTACAGCAATTCACAGAAATACGGCAAAAATATTAATTGCCTTAATCCTGCTAGCAAACAAACTGATATCTGTCCATGTATGATACTCACAATTCATATTATGACATCAAGTTGTGCATTTTGGAAGTGTCTTCAAAAGGATACCTCACTCATCACCTTACCACCTGTCTATTATAGTTATTTACTGAAATATGAAAAAAATATCATCATTTTTACAACCTAAATCATAAACAAACTGTGATATATGTACATGTCTACAGCATACAGATATAATTCTTTTACCATCTTACAAGTACTAATCTGTCTTCAAAATAAGGTCTGACATAGCATGTTGATATGTTCCCTAGCAGAGTTATTCACCAAAATATGTAAAGATATAATACATTTCATAACCTAAGTCAAAAACAAAGGGCAGGATTCATGAAGCCTCCGTGTAAGAGTTATAACTCATACACGGAGGCTGCAGTTAAATGGAGTGATGTCAGCATGCTCTGCATATTCATGAGAGCATGCTGAATCACACCTATGGCTAACACGGTCCGTGTAAGACAGTAGGGGGCATGTCCGTAGGCCGAGCCCTGTAAGCGGACACACCCCCAGAAGAGTAAAAGTGCCCAAAGTAAACACCCACGCCAGAGTCCATGGAAATGTGAATAAACACAACACAACACATGTCCCCACAGACTATGAACATAAAATGTACAAATGAACATCACATAATTTTTTTTTTAAATTGTAAAGATGTTTAACCGTGAGTGCGCTCATTTGCGCGGACGTGCCCGTAGCGCAGCCACAGTTAGCAGTCAGTGGGAAAGCATATAAGAACTAAATATGCAAAGCAAGCCAAGAAGCAATAGCGTAGCGGTAGAGATGTTGGCTGAAGAACAGGCATTCATAGTTCAAACCCCCACAACACCAATTTTTATTTTTAGCAAAATAAGCACGAAACAAGTCTCTGACAAATATGTACACATAAAATCACATTTTATGTAAAATGTAATGAAATAGCCCATTGATATTGAACAAATGTGAGGTAAAAAAACAATAAAAAATGCCAGATGTGCCCATAGCTGAGCTACAGTTTAACAGGGTGAGTGCATCTGCCCGTAGGTGAGCAGTGGTTTAACTATTGCAAAATGAGTGCCCGTAGCTGAGCAGTGGTTTAACACGCTAAATCTATGTGCCTCTAACTGAGCTGAGTGTAATATGCGTGCTGATAGCCAAATGAGGCTTAAACCAGCGTACCCCATTTGTGCGGAGCTGCGCACCGCGCAAACAAGCTAACCAACGGGCAACGTTGAACAAGCCGTATCAAAACTGCCTTTACAAAGACACACCCCTCAGCTTGTCTAGACAGTCATAAAAAATAAAACGTAGTGGCCAGGTTCGAACCCAGGATACTATACACCATAGTCTAGGTACTGAACCAGTAAGCCATGACAGCAGTACCTATAAATGCAATAATAGCTAATATATAGGAATGAATACAAACTGGAGCATGACAATGCAGGTTTACTGAAGTTGATACAATTCCAAAATGGCCAATCACAGATATGCGGGAAAACGGACTATATAAGCCCCATAGGCGGGAATACACAGCATAAATGATTGTAGAACTGAACTGCAGGCAGAATGACAGGAGTAGGAGAGGGTAGTTGCTTTCGAGCACAGAGGTGGGGCATTGAGGAGTCCAGGTACATGGTCTGGCTCCTAGTCCACAATCACGAGGCCCAACTCATGCAAGGCCATGTCCGCTGGGGAGCATACAGGGCTGAGGCGTGCGACCGGTTGGTTCATGATCTCATCAGTGCCACAAGGATTCCAAGGACTGGTGAGCAGGTCCATCACCACCATGCGGACCTGAAGAGATGCAAGCAGGACCAACTGAACCTTTGGATCCAGGAGGCCCGGCAAATGCCCAACGCCCCACTACTAAGTAAGTTACATTTAATTATGTATGTAAGAAATTAAACTAGCTGATATTATGGAGATGTGTATTCCAATGTTACTTCATTTATATTACAGCTGCAGGTGTCCGTTCTGCGGACCGCAGAGCCTATGGCGATAGGCTGGTGTGGTTGCACCACCAGGCAGGTCAGTAATCCACTACCAGTAACTGTAAACAAATATAAAAGTATGACAGTCAGCAAAAGAGTGCAGTGTAGTCACTAAGGAATAAAATGTGCAAGTAACAGTGTGAAAGTGTTTGCAAGTATTGCTTGATTACAAAAGTGTGTTGCAGCCTGTAAGCCAAACAGAAAAATGAAAAAATGTCTGACATAAATTCTGAAATAAAAATGCCCCACCTGTAAGAAAATAGTACACAACCTGCAGCAGGCTGAAAAGTATAGCTGCAGAAGATGATGAAATCACATGTGTGAAATATATCCCTGTTGAAATACTGAAACATGACAGAAGTGAGACTGCTGGAAAGGATTGTAATAACTACAGGTAAAACATGTCAATAAAGCCTAGAAGTAAGTACCATCCTGAATAGTAAAATGAAAACAAGTGAGAGAGTGTGAGAAAGTGTCATGAATCCAGCAATACAGTAGTAATAACCCCTGAATAAAGTATACTGCAGTCAGTACAGAATGAAATGCATGTGAGAATCAAAACCAAACAGCGAAATCTGTTCAAAGTGTTGCTGCATCTGGAATGTGTATCCCAAAATCTGGATATGCTGCTCTCAGTCTGCAATATGCAGATAGTATGATTGTCCGATATACCAAACATCCACACTTGTCTATAGCTATATAAAGCAAATGTAGCAGGATGATGTAGCTGAACAAAGCTAGATATGAATGTGTATGAAGAACAATAAAATGTATATTGATGTTGCAGTAACAGTCCTATCACCAAGTTGAAGTAGTTATCATACTGGAAACTGTAGTTAGAACAGTAGTGTGTATATATGTGCAGCTATTAGAAATGTACAGCATATGTATTGGTATTCGAAGGTGTTAATATTATTTTCTTCACCCCACCCTATAACCACATATGTGCCCTGGATGTTTGTCCTGTTGGGTCATATATATTTGCATGTCCATTGATGCATCTGCCCTGTTCATACATCCAAACCTGATGGCCTGTTGCCATCAATCAACCCTGCATGTTGTTGGACTGTGTATTGCTGTTCAAATTATGCATGTGTTATGCTCGCTGTTCAATGGTGTGAATATCTGGGTGTTTGGTTAATGGGAATACTAATGCATGCTGTTACAACTAATTGTGAATGGTATTATATGTCACTAACCCAAACTGTCATGACATAATGCAAAACATAGGACGACAGAGAAGGCGGGTTCCAGCGGACCCACCTCTCCCACCTCAGCTGGCGAGTGCACCTGGCACTAGTGCCCAGTCTGGACCCTCCTCTGGTGGCCCTGTACCACCTGCAGGTGGAAGCGCTGCAGAGGATGGGGCTTGCCCCCCCTCTGCAAGTGTGGCTGGAGGAGAACCACCACTCACCCTCCGTAGCATCCGGACTGTGGTGCGTAGGAAGATTCGGGACTCTGTTCTCTGTTCTCGAGCCCCTACACCAGCTTGAGGCACAACTTACGGACAAGCCTGTTGCTACACAGCTCCCAGCACAGCCTCATCCTAGGTAGTGAAGGAACAGTGGCAACTGCCTATGGGTGGGGATATCAGTTCCACTGTTGCCATCTGTGGGCTCATGGGCTCTGGATATCCAAACCTCCATCCCCGTCAATTGTGTAACTCCCCCACACATGTCATACACTGCCCCTGTATGCGTCTTGTTTGTCTTGTCTGTTTACCTACCCAACCTATTCTGAGTACTGGCAGATGTCTCTTCTCCAGCTGTATGTATAGGGTGCTGTCATCATCACTGTTTGGAAAGGGTAATGTGCATCATGTAGTGTGATCCCCTGATTTCAAAAAAGCACATGTTTTTCATACAGAATTGCACACACACAGAGTCCCCACATCCAAACACATGCATATGCCATTTACATGTTTCAGACTCCTACCTAGCTATATTATGACACTCGGGAGAGACGCATTAACAGAGTGCGCTATTCGAATTACTGGGAGATTTTCCTTCTCCTGCTATACTTATAGGGTGCTGACATCATCAGTGTTTAGAAAGGAGAATGTGCATCCTGTCGTGTGTTTTCCTAGTTGCCAAAAGGGATCTTTCCTTCATACAGACTTGCACACACACTAGCCCCCTCCACACACACTGAGCATTTGGAGAATTCAAACCCCCTACCTAATTATGTTCTGACACTTGAGACAGACGCATTAGCGCAGTGCGTTATTTGCATTACTGGAAGGCTTCCCTTCTCCTGCTATACTTATAGGGTGCTGTCATCATCTGTGTTTAGAAAGGGGAATGTGCATCCTGTAGTGTGTTCTCCCAGTTGCCAAAAGGGACATTTCCCTCACACAAAATTGCACACACACTAATCCCCCTCATTCAAACAGACACACTTGCCATTTGCAGGATTCAAACCATTACTTAACTATGTTATGACACTCGAGTCGGACACATTAGCAGAGTGCGCTACTCGTATTACTGAAAGACTTGTCTTCTCCTGCTGTACTTATAGGGTGCTGACATCACCTGTGTTTAGAAAGGGGAATGTGCATCCTGTAGTGTGTTCTCCCAGTTGCCAAAAGGGACATTTCCCTCACACAAAATTGCACACAAACTAACCCCCTCATCCAAACACACACACTTGCCATTTACAGGATTCAAACCACTACCTAACTATGTTATGACACTTGAGTCAGATGCATTAGCAGAGTGCTCAATTCGCGTTACTGGGAGGCTTCCCTTCTCCTGCTGTACTTATAGGGTGCTGACATCATCTGTGTTTAGAAAGGGAATGTGCATCCTGTAGTGTGTTCTCCCAGTTGCCAAAAGGGACATTTCCCTCACAAAAAATTGCACACAAACTAACCCCTTCATCCAAACACACACACTTGCCATTTACAGGATTCAAACCACTATCTAACTATGTTATGACACTTGAGTCAGATGCATTAGCAGAGTGCTCTATTCGCGCTACTGGGAGGCTGCCCTTCTCCTGCTGTACTTATAGGGTGCTGACATCATCAGTGTTTAGAAAGGGGAATGTGCATCCTGTAGTGTATTCTCCTAGTTGGCAAAAGGGATACATCTTTCATACAGTCTTGAACACACACTAACCCCCTCCACACACACTGAGCATGTACAGGATTCAAACCCCTACCTAATAATGTTATAACACTCGAGTCGGATGCATTAGCAGAGAACACTATTCGCATTACTGGGAGGTTTCCCTTCTCCTGCTGTACTTACAGGGTGCTGACATCATCAGTGTTTAGAAAGGGGAATGTGCATCCTGTAGTGTGTTTTCCCAGTTGCCAAAAGGGACATTTCTCTCTCACACACACACAAACCCCACTCACCCACACACACACACACTGAGCATTTGCAGGATTCAAACACCTATTTAACTACATGATGACACTTGAGTGAAACGCATTAGCAGAACGCACTATCCGAATTACTGGGCACCTGTTCTGCACCTGCAGTATTTATAGGGTGCTGACATCTTTATTTATACAGAGGTATGTACATGTAGTACTACCTGTCAGGTGGGGGATAGCATATATATGCATTTGCAGCCACCTACGTCAGGGTCAGATATGCACATCGCACTGGCAGGTTATGTTCTATACCATGCTTTGTGACCACAGGACCTCTAACACACAACACAACCAGTCCAGAACACCACACCCACATCCAGGACACACACTTAGCTTCCCTGGGAACAGTGCCAGGATATGCAGGTGTTCACATACACCATTCCAGTTGTTAACATCAGGTACAGGCATATTGTGTGTGAGAACTACTCAGGCCTCTACCACTTTACCCTACAGCCACTACAATTTGTGGGTCCATGTGCTATGGCAGAACCACACACCACAGCCACATGGGGGAATACATATTGCACCTGTCCATCTGCTCACCGTTCCACACCAGAGGTAGACCACCATTGTTGATATCTGACCATACCCACCTTTCCCTAGACATCCATATCCCATCTCCACCCCCAGGCAAGGTTGTCACTGCACACAAACTGTATTTAGCACAAGCAGACTCTACACTTGTGAAGACTGGGGTGGACGACTTCAGAGGACCCATGCTGGGGGACTATACTGGCCACTCAGCATAATCCTTGACAATTGCATTCTATGAGCATGTGTATGGTTTGCATTGATCATGCTATCCCACATATACCCATGACTGCTCCACAACAAGACACCTATCAGCTGTACACCAGCCATATATGCGCCGTACAACAGACAGAGTGACCTAATACATTGCAGAGCTGTAGCCCACAGAGGGAGGACATCTGTGAACAGTTCCGGCACGGCACTTCATTCAAACATAATCATTGCAACACAGTGTTGACAGTGGAATCGTCCAGAGAATGCAGACAGGGCTCCCCTCAGTCTGTTATTGACGGACACCTACTGTCAGAGATCCTCAACAACCCTCTCCCAGCACACACCGACAACATGGCTGTGGCTTAGCACATTCAATCCCTGGGACCTCCACGGTGCCCCTGCTTGACAGAGGCACAGCTCACTAGACTCACATGTTGCCTTCTGTGACCTACTTTACAGTGGCACAGTAGCCTACTGTCCTGGGGATGCAGATGCCAAGCACACTCTGGCTGAGCTGTCATTCCCTAGGGCAACAAGCCTAGTATTGAACTCTACACCCATATGTTCAATTGTCAGATGCACAATATTTGTTATGCTGTTCTACTGTTTGCAGGTCTTTATTGCCATAGCATTCCCTGTTCCTATGACCAACTTGTGTATCTGTGGAAGATGTTTGCATATGACGGCGATCCACTATATCACTTATGTCTCTGTAGTCATTTACTGTGTGCACTGGGCAGATTGCTGTGTTGTGGTTGTTTCCTGGACTGACACGTACAAATACCAGATATGTGTGGCCAACTGCTAAACGGAGATATGGCCTACGTGTGTGAGCATGCCCAGTTCAGCCTTTCCATGGCATGTTGTCTGACATATGCCTCATTTATCAAAGTGTGCGAGCATGCCCAGTGTGAGCTTTCCATATGTTGTACTCTGAAGTCCACCACATATTTGGGTGTGTGTGAACTTCAACGATATCTCAGATTTATGGTTGTGTGTTTGGTGTCATGTTGTGTACTAACTGGCCAACTGCTTCATGTCTGCCACAACAGGGATTATACTGTGCCTGCAGGGATTGCATGGGATACTTTGCAGACAGTTCTCAACATACTTTCATAATGACCTAACACTGTAGTACCGTATAGTGTACTGGTTCAGTACTTTCACTGTGGTGGACAGTATCCTGGGCTTTAGTCCTATGACTGCTTGACATCTTCATAGTGAGCACAACAGACTGTGTAGGGGCCAGTTGTTCACATATGACCATGTTGCATTATGTTCAGATATGGACTACCTACACCAGGCTCATCCAACATTGCTAGTGTATTCCACAACATGGGTGGACATTGGCAAACACTAGCAATGTTCCCTAGGCCATTTCTGATGCTAGTCACAGGGTGTGTTTGTCCTTCAACACACATTGTAACTGAAGTTTGCCATTACATATGTCATGGTTAGTATACTGTGCCTCCGTCTACCTCTGACATAACAGTGATACCCAGGGTTAGCCTACCATCTTCCATCCACTTATTAGGATTCCTCTTGAGGGGTGTCGATATGTGACTCTCTGGCTGACCTGTACCAGGAGTTTACTGAAGAGTGGGGGTGCCTTCAGTGTTATGGATCATTCTGTACAGCTTGTCCTATGTATGTCAGTGCTGGGGTTCAGGTCTCTCATGTGCATAGCTCACTGCCATTCAGATTGTACAAGGTGCAACATGTTCATTCATTCCAGGTTGGACATGGCTTCATATATCTGGCACAGCTTGCCTGTAGCTGGGCAGTATGGCGGTGTGTGGGGCTGCAGTTTGTTTACTCAGGCAACACATGGCATCTGTTCATGCTCTTTGCTACTCCTGGTGGGGTACTGTTGTGGACTTTACAGTTGATGGAGGTGTCTGCTGCAGTATATCCCACAGGGGCTATTGTAGTCACTTGTGGCACTGATGGAGGATGACTGCAGAGCCACAGTGAGTTCCCCTTATCTACATCTGCCAACCTTCATGTTTGGGTGGGTATATAGTATATGTTTCTGCGAACACTACAGCCACATGTTTGCCCAGTGCAGGATATCTATCACCTTTTGTACCCAGGTCTCACATTACATGTTAGGTACGTCATGGGTTAACACCTGTGTGGTAATTTGTGGGCACTTACTGTATATCCACGGTGGTTGTCTATACACAGTTCTGCAATTAGCTTGCTGACATGGCTATGGCTACAGTTGTCTGTTTGTAGGTGGCCCTTTTGTGGGTTGCTTGTGTCAGCTGGGGGTCGGATATGGTGGGCTGTTTGTACTCCTCTGCATACATGTTCAGTCACAGTCCTTCTATGTTGGCCTATACCTATGGGACATATATACAGAATGGGGGGGGGCAAGACCAGGCCTCGAGGGATGCCACTCATATCTGCTTTGTAGTCTGACATGGATGCGGCATGTCTGACCATGTCAGTTCTGTCCTTGGTCTGGTTTGCAACCCCTCTACTGACATAGGGCTATATATTTAAGTTGGTGAACATATCCATGCTGAACTCGTACGGTATTGTCTAGAAGCATGTGCATGGTCCAGCTACGCTGTGTGGACCACATTGCCCTCATCAATGACCTTTAATGACTGCTTCAAATGGGTCAGACATGTTTAGGGGCAGGATCTGCAGTTACGACAGCCACACTGTGTAGGGCCCAGTATCAGTAGGTCCACAATAGCCTTCTGTCTGCGGTACATACTGATCCTTTCCATAGCTGTGCAGAACAAGCTTGTCAGGATCCTGGGGTGGTAGTTTGGAGTATCCATTCAGGCAACACCTTTGTTGTGATGGACCACTGTTGTTGTACACTGCTCTTTGGGTACATATCCTGTGGTAAAGCTGACATTGGGCAGTGGTGTGATTTGGCATTCCATTATTCTTGGAGTCCATGTTAGCCTCAGCACAGGAGACCATCACATACCTTTGCTGCTGTGTGTTCTGCTTTGCAGATTATGGCTGTTACCTCAGCATCAGCAATGTCAGGGAACCATCAGTCTGCTGGGATAGGTATTTTGTACTCTGGGGGGGGGTGTTTGCACTGCACCTGACAGGTTGTATGTTAGCAATATGTGTGTGTGTTTGGTATGTTGTTTGTAATATCTGTGTGATTCGGAGCATATCTGTGGATGTCCACCATGGTTCCTACCATCAGTTGGGTAAGCCTTGTGATTATCCTTAGTGTCCTGTACGTTTTGTATCTTCATAGGTTCATGGGTTCATACTAAGCTATACACCCTAGGCCATTAGTAAGCCTAGCCAGAGAGTGTGTGTCTTTCGCCACCCCTTGCTATGTTCTATTATGGCCATTTATGAATTTCTTCACTGTGCCTCTGTCTGGTCGTGACACAGTGAGGACCCCCAGTATACATGTACGATCATCCATCCACTTGGCAATATTCCTGTTGAGGGGTGTCAGTGAGGGGCTCTGCCTACCATGGATTGGGATCCTGTTTCTGGGTGTAGGGAGCCTCTGGGTTATGTATCTGTCCCTCCAGCACATCTTATTTAGTATGTGTTGGGGCTGACATCTGTCAATCTCACAGCTCCAATGGCTTTGATTTCCTGTGGTGGAGCATGTCCATTACTCCTGTGTTGGACATGGCCTTGTACAAAAAACATACAATGCCTCTGTGTAGGCAGTCTGTGACTGCATTCAGCTGGGGTGTCTATAGCCAGGCAGCATATGACATATATTTCACACCCTTTATCCTGTTGGTGGGATAACTATGAGGTCTTCCGAACCGCTGCAGGTGTCACGTACGGTACATCCCATATGAGTCATTGTACTAGATTATGGGTCTGATAAGGGAACAGTACAGCGGCACAGTGATCTCTGTTGATGTAGATGTGAATCCTTTCATGATACGGTGTCCAATATCGACAATCTTCCTAGCCACATTGGCATTGTAAGTGTCACATGACAGATTACTGTCGACCTGTGTCCCTAGGTCCCTGATTACTCCTTGCATACATAATGGTTTGCCACCTATGTGGTAATTTGTGTGTACCTTGTCTGGTATTTGGTGGGACATTCATACTGTCCAGTGTCTTCGGGATGTCTGGGTGGAGTTCTTGTGTGTGAGAGTGTAGTCTGTCGCATGCTACAGACTGTACAGCAGTTTTGACTACAGTTAGGTGCACATGGGTGGTCTCCACTGCTTTGTGCATTGTCAGTTACCTGGCCATATGGGTGTCTGTGCTGCATATGGATACTCCCCCTCCTTTGATGTTTAGGTGCAGGTGTTGGGGCCATAACACATGATATGTGGTATAACCTAGTAGTGCTGGTGTGCTATCACTAGGCTTGCAGCAGGCTTCTGTCACTGCACAGACATTGATGTTCTCCATAATGGGAAGTGCCTCAGGGGCATGCAAATTGCAGTTTACACATCTGGCATTGGTCAGCATTACCCTTATGTTTCCTACCACTTATGTTTTCTGGGGTGGTGGATAGTCTTTTTGGCCTTGCCTACATACGACTCTATGGAGGCGGCAAAGGCCTTATCCAGTATCCAGACGCACACCGGTAACAGGTGCAAGCCATCCCTGGAACAGCAGCATGGCTTGTCATGCTTGACATCTCAAGCAGACAGACATTAGACCCTCTTGGACTGACAGCTGTAACTGTGCCAGCTGTTAAACATGAGCATTCTGTGTTTGTACTGTGGCATCATTCTTGGTGAGGGTTGGATGCTGCACACAGCCAGTGTCATACCGGCCTGGGGTTCATACTCAGAGGGACCATCCATGTCTCTTTTCATGTTGACCAGGGAGGTACATCTCAGGTAATTCACAGCAGCATGGACATTGAGTGCATCATATTTCTGCTTGCTTTGGGGTGACCTGCGTACTTGTGTTATGTGGCATTTTGTGGCAGCCTACAGGCAGCTTACTCTACCCTTTCCCTTGTTCAGTCTGGTGAGTGGGACAGCAGTGTGTCTGCCTATACAGACACCTATTACAACTGTATCAGGCATGTTGTTTCTCCTTCTGGCCTGTGACTGTTTTGCACACTAGCTTTGCGAACTATTCGTTGCATGTGCTATGTTTGAAGGTTGTGGTTGCTTGTGATCTGCTTTGGAGGCTTCTGTTGGTGTGTTTGTAATTAAAGCCTCCAGGAATATTTGTCTGTGTTTATGTGTTTGGTTTACAGTTGTGGTAGGTCTATGTGGGACTGGGTTTGTGGTGTATGTGGTTACCTTCTCCTCCTGACTAGTTTTGACAGTACTGAGTTGGTGGAGCTCAACCTCTGGTTTGGATACATGGTTGCATCTATCACATATATTTGTATTTATTGGGGGGGTTTTGTGGTTGTCTGTGTACTTGGGACTGGTGTCACGTTGCCTCTGGATTCACAGATTCTACTTGTTGTGGCTGGACTTAGTGGATTGTATGTGTGGACATATGTTATTGCCATACTACTGGTCAGTGATTACTTCCCTTTTTATGTTTGTTCTATCATGTGGTAGCTTCCTCATTCTCTTGCATGGTTTGGTAATGGCTGGAGTCCACCATGCCAGATGCCTGTGTGTATGGCATTGTGTGTTGTTGTTATTTGTGATTGCATACTCCAAGCATTCCTGGCTGTGTTCATGGAATGCCTGTATAACATGTTCTGTGGTGTGTCCCATATTCTGCACTTGCATAAGGCCTTTCGTGGATTCAACATCAGTTTGGAGGGCTGCAACCTATGCTTTACACATGTTTTTCACTGTAGTATTCTGGCCAGAGACTGGGGTCAGGATGTGTATATCCAGTGTGATTACTCTATGGTCTGGTCTTACCGGTGAGGGGTACACTTCTCATCTTGCCATCCAGGACACATGTTGCTGATTATCACGTCCAGTATGCTTACCCCTCTTGTGGGAGTAGTACATTGTTCCTGGGCATTTTGGTTTATGGATTCTGGGAAATTTTCTCCTACTGTGTTGGTGCTGGTATAATGCTCCCGGTGTATGTCTGGGTATTTTCAGTCAAGCTATATAATGTGGTTTGGGGGGGCTTGATATATTCATGTATTCCGACATAGGCCAGGTGCAGTTCCTGGTATTAGGACAGTAGTCTGCAGCAGGCTATATACTGGGAGGCGGTTTTAGCCATTGGTATTTGATCATGGCTAATCCATGCTGCTTCTTGTTGTGGTACCAACATGGGGGTGTGGTTATCCTTAACATTTCTTGCTAGTCACCCTCCTTTTGTAGCTTGTTCCATGTTTTGTGGCTGTACAGCACAGTATGAGGTGTGACCTGGTAGTGTTAGGGTGCTGATGTGAGCCTTGACACAGTTCTCTATTACAGGACTGTTATCTACATTCTCCATACTGTGTGCATTTACACTGCACACATCTTGCTGTTTAGACATCTGTCATTGGGTAGCATTACATCTAGGTTCCTATCCCTTGTGGAACCTATGAAGGTGGGTTTGTGTTTTGAACTTACCTATTCAGGGATTGCTGTGGGTACTGACAGCCTTTGCCAGTATCCATGGGGCATGGCATGATAGGTGCACGCCACCCCTAGCAGGTGGTACATTATGTCATGCTCCGCATGTCTTCCCAGCCTGAACACATTGGCTCCCCTTTGACTAACTGCATTACTTCAGCCAGTTATTGCACTTGATCATCCCTTCGTGATTTTGTGGCTTCATGCTTGGTGAGGGTGGATGTTAGTCAGGGTGCTCATGTGTGCATATAGTACATGGTGTTACATTACTTAACACATGGCATTCATGCCTCAGGTGGTGCTGCAGGGCTGCCTCTGTTGGATGCGCATATTACACTTCCCTGTACATGTTTGTGAGCAGGTCATGTCATTTTAGGCATCCATATTATTATTTCAGTGAGTCAGGGGGGTATCATTCCCAGAGTTCCTACTGAGCCAGTGTATGTGCTATGTGTTGCCTCTTTGCCAAGGCCAGGGCATACTGGGCACGCCTCCTTCTGCCTACTGGGGCAGGCTCAGATTTTTCCTCCTCCGAGTTACGCTCCGCCTGTGATGGCCTTGGCAATGGTGGGGGGCTGTTTGACCCGGCCCTATGCTGGTCCTACTGCAGCTGTTTTCGCAAGATCATATTATGTAGCATAGCACATACCATGACAATTTGGGTACATGTAGTTGGTGTGTACTGCAAGACTCCACCAGATGTGTCCAGACACCGGAACCGTGACTTGAGCAGCCCAAACACATGTTCTATTACATTACGTCTTTGTGCGTGTGCCTCATTATGGCATTCCTGTTCAGGTGTGTGTGCGTTTCTGATGGGTGTCATCAGCCATGGCTCCAGTGCATAACCTGCATCCCCCACTAGGTGTCCGTGTGGGATGTCCCCATTGGCAAATGTCTGGTACAGCTGCGTCAAATGCCAGATGTGGGAATCGTGGTAACTCCCAGGGCAGCCAGCACACACATTCATTATTATGCCCTGGGCATCACACATGACCTGGCAGTTGATGGAGGGGAAGCCCTTGCGGTTAATGTAGGCCCTACCCTGCTCACCGGCTGGTGCTTTGATGCAAATGTGCGTGCAGTCTATTGCACCCACTACCTCAGGGTATTCCGCTATTTGCTGGAAGAGACGCATATTGCTGGCCAATACCTCACGGGCATTGGGGAAATATACATGATCACCGACATGTGCTGACATAGCATCCAGGAACTGGTGCAGTACCCTGGAGGCTGATGCCTGTGATATCCCCATCATATCACCATTTGGTCTCTGGAAGGTACCTGTTGCTAGTATTCTTAGGCCAACACATACCTTGGTTTCCACTGGGACGGGTTCAACTCTGTTGGTTCTGTGTGTGAGGCGTGGCCTGCACAGCTCAACTATTTGCTGCAGGAGCTCTCTGTCCACTCTATAGTGCTCTACTATCTCCAGCTCATGTAAGCCATGGTAGGTGACCCTGGGCCTGTACACTCTTCTTTGTCTCCTCACTGAGGGTTGTCTGGCACCTTCTGCATTGTCACCACCCTCAGCAAGTCGCCTATGTCTCATTATGACAGCTATGGCAGCCCCTAACATTTCTGCTCTGAGTTAAACTTTTTCAGTTTTCACTTCTATTAGCTTACTCCTGTCTTGCAGTGTCTCTTAAGAGAAACATCCTGCACTACTGTTTGCAGAGTTTTAAGTGCTAGGCTGGGCTGCTATTCTGCCTGTGTAATTGCCTACTTCTAATTGTTTTCACCTGCTAGCTTCAGCAGTTATCCCTGCTAGCTTCCTATTAATTCTGTTGCTTCCTTTTTCCTTTCTGTTTCCTCAGGGGGGAGCAATGTGCATACCAGCAGAAACACGCTCACAGTGGCTTACACTCGCGCACACGTGCTTACATGGTTCAGAATCTACTTATTCGGGTTAAAACGCACGTACACCCGCACAAACACTGTTACACGTCTGCCAACAGCCTCCAACATACTCAGCCTGCCCTACACGTGCGCACACCGGCGCAAACAGTGTTAAACATCTCCCAACATGCTCCCACATGCTCAGTATGCCTTACACGTGTGCACACTGCCCTACTCGTGCTTCATGGTGCGCACATGTGCGCATGCACGCCCAGCAAGAAACTTTGGTGTAAGTAACAGTGTACACCTTCCATTTCTTGACTTTCCATGACTTATCTAGTGACACACCTCTTTCCATGATCTGTGTCTGTCATCTGTCATGTTACACTGACCTCCAATGAACTGAATTTCTTTCAACCATTCCCTCCCGGTGATGTCACCTATCTCCTACTCTATTCCTCCCCCTTATGTATCTCTTACACTACTCAGACTGTGCCCATATGCTATGTGACTGTGAGATTCAGTATCCTAACCCTCATTTACATGAGATTGCCTACTAATGCTTAGTTACATGTCTTAGACTCAGCTTCCCCCCTTAGCAACCACTACACGGTGGCCATGTTGTTTTTGGTCTGCTGGTCCCTGCATTGTCATTCCATGTATTGCATGAAACCCACATTTGTGGGTTTATAACCTTCTTTTTTATGGTTTTATACAGTGCAGCCCGTTTGCACGGGGCTGCGCTGGGTTTAAACATCGGCATCGGGTTATCTTGCCAATGGCCATATATTTGGCCATTGGCATGCTGCCTGAGTCATATGCACCTTTTTTTTGGAGCTGACATGGCTCCGTTGTGGAATTTGCAGAAGCATACTCAGTTGTCAACTGAGTACATTTCTGCAGCTAAAACATCTCTTACACGGACTGATTTCTGCTTCGTGGATCGCTAATATACCTCATTTGCATACCTTTCGGCTGCAGGTGAGGTATTTAGCATGTCCACGCCCAGTCCGTGTAAGAGATGTTTTAGCTGGTCTCTTACACGGAGTTTAGGGCTGTTCCTGGATTGCGAGGCTTGCATGGAGTGTTGCACGTCTCTTACACTCCATGCAAGCCTTCGTGAATCCTGCCCAAAGTGTTGCATCTGTGCATGTGTACAACATACAGATGCAGTTCGTTTACCAGCATAAAATGAAGTTGTACTCAGCATGTTGACAAGCTCCCTAGAACTTATTCAACAAAATATGAAAATTACCTCCTTCTAAGTGATAGTATAAGAAGCTTCAAAGCCATCTGGAATGCATATAACACAGATGCCTATGCAATTTGCCTTAGAAAAATTCTTAAGCATTTTTGAGCTTGATGGGGTATTTGGTCTTATAATTGTCATAATTTTCATAACCTTAGGCATAGCATTTAATATCTGTACATATGAGTAAAGCATACAATTGCAGTTGTTCTACTGTGTTGTAAGTACTGAAGCCAATGAGGTTTTCATAACATTTAATAGAGTTTTCCTTACCATAGCGATCCTACTTGGTGGTACTACACCAACTGACATAGACACTATCGGAATGTATGTAGGCACCAATCATGATAAACAGCTGTGAGGCTTCAGTGGCATGTGCCTTCATCAATGTGATAATGGCTTTAAGTAATGTGAATAACAGTGCCAGCTGCACAAGGGTTTTATCTGACAAATGATAATGACTCAGTGTACTGCAAATTTTCCAAATTGATAATGTGATAATTTCTTTACTGAAAGGTTCTGCATAGGTTAATAGGTTCATAGGTAAGTACTAGGCTATTGGCCCTAGAGCCTATATAAGCCTAGCCAAAAAGTACCCTAGCTTTCGCCACCCAAAAAATTATTTTCCTGTGCCCCTTTTGAGCAGAACCACGGAAGTGATCCCCAGGGTGAAATTCCTATCTCCCATTCAATCATCAAGATTTTTCTTGAAGAGTGCTAATGAGGAGCTTTGTTTGATATAGATAGGTAGTTTGTTCCAAAGTATGGAAAGTATCTGTGACAGGAATCTATCCTTCCAGCATGTTCTGTTTATTGTGGTGACAAGGTTCATGTCCCTAGAGCATGTAGCTCGGAGGGATTGGGATTTCTCTAAGTGGAGCATGTCCAACAGCTCTGGGTTTGACATAGCTTTGTATGTCAGGCAGAGATCGCCTCTGAGTAGGCGATATGCAATGGAGTAAAGCTGGAGTTTTTTGAGACAGTCTGCATAGGGCATCTGCTTGAGGCCGGTAATCCTCTTTGTGAGGTATTTCTGTGGCCTTTCTAGTTGTTGTAGATGTCCTGTGAGGTACATACCAAAAAGGGGTGTTGTACTCTATAATGGGTCTAATGAGTGACAAGTAGAGGGGGACAATCACCTCTTTTTTCCTGGATGAGAAACCTTTTGTGATGAGGTGTGCCACATCACAGGATTTCCTGAGTACTGTGGTGATGTGATTATCAAAGGAGAGACTACTGTCCACCTGTGTTCCAAGGTCTCTTATTCAGTGTTAAGTAGACTACTGCCTATGTGGTAGTTCATGCATACAGAGTTTTTACCAAAAGGGATGACAATGCACTTTTTGGCATTGAGCTTGAGGCCATGGCTTTGACACCAGGTATCTGTCTCAGTGAGGCCCTTTTGTAGGATATCCACATCATTAGGAGTTTCGATTATGGCTCCTAGTTTGCAGTCATCTGTGAACTTCGTTAGCCAAGGACCTTCTGTGTTAGCCTGTACTTCTGAGAAGTAGATACCAAACAGGAGAGAACCCAGGACTGAACCCTGTGGTACTCCACTTGTCACTGGTCTGAAGTCAGATTTGGAGTCTGCTACTTTCACAGTGTGGGTTCAGTCATTGAGCCAGTTGACAACCCATCTTGTGACATAGGGATTTATACCTAGTTTAGTGAGTTTATCTATAATTCCAAAGTGGGGGATGGTGTCAAAAGCCTTGGTGAGATGTAGATAGGCTGTGTGAACCACCTTACCCTCATCTACAGCTTTGGTGACGGCTTCAAAGAAGTCTATCAGGTTTAGGAGACATGATCTACTTTTTACAAACCCGAACTGGGTGGGGTCCAGAGTTTGGAGATTACCAATGTCATTGTTTACAAGTTCCATGAGGATATGTTCCATAGCCTTGCAGACCAGGCTTGTCAGGCTAATGGGGCAGTAATTCCCAGGGTCCGTGATGGCTCCCCCCTTTTGTGGAGTGGGATAACCATCGCTGTGCCTCATTAAGTGGGCACAAAGCCTGAGGTGAGGCTATGATTGAACATGGTACTTAGGTGGGGTGCCAGTTTTTTTCTCTAGTTCTTGCTCCGGTTTCTCCCACATCCCAAAGACATGCTGCAGGTGGATTGGGCACTCTAAATTGGCCTTAAGTGTGAGTGCGTGTGTGTGCCTTCTGTGGAAGGTTGGGTGCCAGGCTGGCAACTCGACACCATAAAACTACACTGCCAATCATGAGCGGACATGTGATCCGCTGTGGCGACCCCTAACCAAGAAAAGCCGAAAGAAGAAGAAGAAGATGTAGAACGCAGCCTGGGATGTTGTCAAGTCCCATGGATGCTGTGTTCTTGGCTTTGGAGAGTGTGTTTTTTTACCTGTGCAGCTGTGATTGCAGGAACTTTGCATTCTTCCGGTATAGAGATGGGCCCTTTAGGGGGTGAGAGGGGGTAAAGTTAGCACTGAACCTAACTGCCAAGCTGTTGGCAATATCAGTTGGTTCTGTATATTTAGCGCCATTGTGCTGTAACTCAGAGCAGATATGAGTGTTGCCATTGAGTTTCTTGACATACCTATAGAATGCTTTATGTTTGTCTTTAGAATCAGTGATGATTTTGTTTTCATAACTAGCTTTGGAGGATTTTATGAGGGATCTCATCTTTTTACTTAGGTTGACCAGGGAGTTCCTCCAATCATGGTATTTTACTCTTTTTTGCAACAGTTTCTTTCTTCTTTTTTAGAGTTTGTTTATGGCAGGGGACTACCAGATTGACTTCCTTTTTTTGGAGGATAGCATCTTGTTTCTGTTAGGGATTGCATGATCCATGCTCTTGTGTAAGTGTTTATAAGGTGTATTTGTGTAGGATTCAGCAGTTGTAGATCTATTGTCCATCTGCATGGGTGCCATGAAGTCTGCCACTTCTGTCTTAAGAAGTGTGAAGTTGGCTTTGGAGAAATTTTTACGGTGGTTTCCCTAATGGGGGAGGGGTGGGATGTGGATGTCTAGGGTGATTAGCTTGTGGTCAGATCTGACCAACAAGGAATTGACCTCTGGTGTGAAACATTGGTTTCCTTCCCATGCTGGTAATGACCAGGTCTAGAATATTGCTGCCCTTGGTGGGGGGGGGGGGTGGATAAGTTGATCAAAGGTGTTGGAATTTATAAATTCCAGAAAATGAGCATGTCCTATCAAAGGTGATAATTCCTATTGTTGAGCAGACATTCATTAGATTCCTGGTGCAGGTGTAATTTAAGACTGAGCCATTGCCATCTCTCAGTAAAATTAGGATAACACATACACATATATATATATATATATATATATATATATATATATATATATATATATTATATATATATATATCATGAAACATGTCTTTCTGAAGAAGTTTTGATAATAAATAAGATGAAAGCGCTAAAGTTCTACAAGAGTTGTTGGTGTGATTTACTATTTTTTTTAATGCTTTTATTGTCACGAAGTTCAGTTCTTAGTTAAAATTTCTTCTCTTCGTTCAATTTTTTTGAGTGTGGTTAATTTTATTTTTAGATATATATATATATATATATATATATATATATATATATATATATATATATATATATATATATATTCCTCTCACCTAAATTCTACACACGACTGACAAAGCCAGAAATATTCTTCCAAACATATGGTTGATCCATTCCAGAGTTAATATACAAGCAAAAACATTTATCTCTGTGAGCAATCCCCTTATTAGAAAGAGTGACTGCAAATGTAATTTGTGAATTGCTTATCCAATCTCTCTTCTCAATCCTTTCTAACCTCTTATGTTTTATTCCTATAGTTATCATGCAACATTTTATATGTCATACTGATTATCTCTTTTTTAACAACAGCACTTATTGTAGAGTCTTCTACAAACTATCAGATTCTATTACAAACGGTGATTTTTTTTTTTCACATGGGAGCCCTCTATTTCGTTCTCCTGGCCTGTACTCTGATATCAAGAAAGGGAAGACAACCTCTAGCTTGCAGTCAAAGTGAATTTGTTACCTCTTCCAATTATTTTGCCTTTCCCTCTCTCATTATTTGCTCTCAGTACCTTGGCTCATGTGTTGAAATTGTTAATCATAATGTAGGGAGAGGTGGAATTGTGAATATAACTAGTCACAGTCGGTTTACTGTTGTCTGATACAGTTTATTTCATTTAGGTGCTAAGCAATGGCTAAAAACGTGTTAGATTTTGTTACTGAAATCAGCCATTACTATGTATCCAATCTGTGCAGCCACAGTTTGAAATTGATTTGTTTTCATTTTTCCATGATCAGGAAGCTTATTTTCAGTGGTGCACGTTTATATAAAATATATAAATCACTGAAGGAAATTATCTGCACTTTATATTGCTATGCTGCATCACTTTTTACCTGAAATCTTTGCTTTACTTGTAAAAGTTCAGGCAAAAACATGAATTTTGGAGTTAACAGAGTTATGTTTTACAACACGTAGGAACGCTAAGTGAATTATTTTGAGCCTTTTGAAAATATCTGCGTCTGACTTTACAAAATGACCTTCAATTTTTCATTATATTTCTGCCCATCTCACAGCAAAATATCTGATTTCATGTAAATCCCTAAGAATTACCGTCAATTAACAATGCCACACATTAAAGTTTCCTTCTTGTTCGGAATAGGCACCCTTACGGAAAGCCCGCTGTTCAACTTTCATGTAGAATTAGACTAATATTTCAAACCTGTTTCTGATTTTGTGTCTTTCCATCAGCAGATTTCCCTCTGATTCTTCTGAGCCTTTAGGGAAGCAAGTGTTACAGAACATTACAGTACTGATGTTGCATTGCTCCCTTCCCTTGTAAAATCTGGGACTTTCATTAGTGAGGATTTAAATAGATCACAGTGGTACACATTATTGTTCAGATTTAGAACATGCATGCTTATGCATAATGCAAAACTTGATACCCCATTAACTTTTTTTAAGTGAATTAGATTAATATTTAAAACGTGTTCTTGATATTGTGACACTATCTACACATGCAGATAGTGTCACAATATCAAGAACACGTTTTTTCCCTATCAAACTAAAGACTTAAATAAATAAATAGATACATTGTCAAAAACTGTAGAAAGCTGATTCTTACTAATCTAAAAAGCAGTTTGCTACGTTAAAATCAATAGGCGCGTTGTTTTTTTTCTTTACCATAGCGCTGTACCATTGCACCATATGGCGGTAAGTAATCCTACAAGAAAAAAGGCAAAAGATGGTGAAATATACTTAAATAATTATAAGTGACTGACTTCTTTTACTTCTAAAAATGAATGTTTGGAAACAAGTGATTGATAACTCTGCAGCTGATATCCAAAACAAGCCATCATTGACAAGTTTCAGTTGCACCTTACTCACACATTTAACAAGATTTTAGGTGAATCTTTCTAACCAAATATTCTTTTATCCTTAGACGAAAAACACAAAGTGGCATGTGAACATGGGGCTTTGTAATACTCTTCAGCCTACTTCTTTCAGCTATGATTACAAAATGTGCTAGCAGTAAATGGGAAAAGTTCTTGCAAGCAGTCTGGCAGAAATGTCTCAAATGCAATCTGAATGCAATTTTCTTTTTCAAAACAGGTTTATTGTTTTAACATATAAGAGAAATATCATAACAATTTTATACAAGTAATTAAAATAGGTATTATTATAATATTCAACAAAACAACTAAAGTATTTACAAAGACATCCACTACAATCAGATCAATTAATTAAACTAAAATACCATGCTATTGAAATTAAATTTTTTTTAACAAATTTTGTAAATTATCCAATACAATAAAATAAGATGTTTTTCTATTTGTTCTAGTCCTAATTGTGTTTATTTCCATATGGCACACTATATTCATAACATTTTTAAATTCATTGAACGAAGGAGGTGTATCTGAAATCCAATTTCTAGTTATTATTTTCCTAGCCACTGCTAGAATAGACCATAACAAGGGAAGCTTAACCTTTTTAACACTTTGAGGTACAGGTGTGTTGAATAATATAAGAGATTTAGAAATAATGAAATTATCTGTAAAAAGAGCCTGCAAAAATTCATTAATTGACTTCCAGTATTCTTTCAATTTTATACAGTCATAAAACATATGAGCCCAGTCAGCATTAATTTCTACATTACATCTCTTACATAGATTATCTTTATTATTTATTTTATTCATCACCAAAGGTGTATAAAAAGTTCTATGTAAAAATTTCCATGTATAAAGTCTCCAGACAATGGAAGACGTAGTTCTATCAGCAGATTCCAATATATATTGTTTATCTTGTTGATTTGGTGGGTCCCCATTAATAGAAGTGAAATAATTCCAGTATGAATCTACACTGTAAAAAGTTTCTTGTCTGATAACTTTATGTATGTATGAAAGTTTACCTTTATCAGAAACTTTATGTTGTAAATTTAATATCAAGTAATCAATCAGTGTTGGAATAGATTCTTTAACAGTTATATACATTAAATCTATTTTATTAATGAGATGTTGTCTAAAGGTCTGAACCTCTAACCAGCAAGTTTCTCTTAGATCAAATTCTTGTTTTAAGAAATCTAGATTTTTAACTTTATTATCAGATATCAACTACCAGTACTTTAGATCATTATCTATAGCTAAATGAGTTCCTTCAGAAGTAGATGCCAAAAGCATACCCTGAGTATACATTATAGGAAATACAATAAAATTCCATTCCCTATACTTAGGGTGCATGAATATAAAGTTACGATAACTAATAATAATATTTAATGGGTAACAAACCATATGTTTAGGTGTAATAGGTGAAGTACAAAATTCCTTTAGTAACCATAACATGGAGTTATTTACAATCATATTTTTATGTGTTAAGGAGATTTTCATGAAGTGTATAATAATTAGCTCCCAATAATCTTTCCATTTTGTGACATATGACTGATCTATTAATAAAGTAATAACTTTTACAATAGAAGAGATAGTATATAAATTAAAGTCTGGAAAAGAAATACCCCTTGAGACCAGCTATTAGTATGTTTCTTTAATGCAATCCTAGGTCTATTAGGTGCCCATAAGAAATTTAACATTAGTGTGTTCAGTTTCTTGATAATTATTTTTGTAGGTGGAAGTATTATTGATTGTATTAAGTATAAAATCTTGGGGAATATTATCATTTTAATAATTGTAAGTCTCTCCTCCATAGTAAAAACATATTATTCCAGGTATTAAAAAGATTTTGTATATTAAGAAAACAGGTATTATAATTATTATATATAATAGATTTAATATCTTTAGATAGTATTATACCTAAATAAGTTATCTGACCTGAATTGGGTACATATTTAGTAAAATCACTAATGAGAATATTTTTCGTGTATATATAGGTAGTATTTTAGTTTTTCTTCATTGAATATTAAACCAGAAATACTTTTAAAATTCATCATGTTATCAAATAGAGACTGTATAGAAGAATTAGATCCTGCTGATGTAATTAGAACATCATCTGCAAAAAGTTGAATTTTGAATGTTGTATTTTCATCTATTTCAAAACCCTCTATGTCAGTACTGTTTCTGATCAAATTAGCCCAAGGCTCCATTACTAAAGTGAATAATAGTGGAGAAAGTGGACATCCTTGTTTTGTACCTTTAAGAATGGGTATTTTTTGTGAAACATATGTTCCTACCTTAATATAAGCCAACGTTCCTTTGTATAAATGTTCAATTAGATTTACAAATGCATCCGAGAAGTTTGTGCACTTCATTAAGGTAAACAGATAGTCCCAACTTACTGAATCAAATGCTGAACTTATATCAAGACTAATAAGTGTTAAATCTTTCTTTTTCCTATTTGCAAAATCTATTAATGTTAAAGTTCTTCTTATATTATCAAAAGTATTTCTATTTACAATGAAGCCTGTCTGATCTATATCTATAATGCCGGGAATGATTGTCTTCAATCTATCAGCAAAGATATTCATAAACATTTTATAATCAACATTAAGTAATGAGATGGGCCGATATGAAGAACATCTAGTTGGATCTTTATTAGGTTTTAAAATTGGCGAAATAAATGTATATTGCCAAGATGGGGGGGTTATTAACTCAGTTTGGGCCAAAATAAAAACCTTATGTATTAATGAATATGTATTTTTAGAAAGGATTCGATATATCTCTGGTATAATACCATCATTACCCGGTGCTTTGTTTGATTTAAGCTTATTTATTTGTGTAATAACTTCTGTATATGAAATACTCTTGTCCAATAGTTTAATCTGTTGTTTATTAAGCTTTTTATTCATATTTGTGGTTATAAACTCCTTTATTTTATCTTTAGGTTCCATGTTAATATTATTATGGTTAATTTTGTGAAAGTGATTTCTAAATTCATCTAGTATTTCTGGTATACTAGAAACATTCTTCTTTTTCCTTAGAGAAAAGATTTCTTTGATATGGTTTTGTTTATTCAACCTTTTTGTTTTATTTTTAAGTCTATGTAAGTATTTGGGGCTTATTCAATAAGACGAAAACTTGTATTTCTCTAAAGTTATTTTAACTTTATGAGTTAAAATTTCTTTGTATTTCTCATTTAGTTTGTTTATTTCTTCAATAACTTTCTTGTCCATAATATTTTCTTTATTATTATGTTTATAAGAGTCTAATTTACTTTGAATATCTAACAATTCCTTATCCCAAGATTTCCTTTTATTATTATACCATCTGATACTTTGTCCATATAGATATGATTTTAAGGCATCCCAAACATAAACAATGGAGACTTCAAGAGTGTTATTTATGTCTAAAAATGTTTTACTTCTGAAAGTATATATTCTTTATAGTCTTTTAGTTGAGTTAAGTATGCTGGTATCCTTTTGATCTGAACATTATAAGTATTTTTATCATGAATTCAAAAACAATTGAATTATGATCAGATATAGGACATGAAATGATTTTGGAATTAATTAAATCTGTTACCATCTGGTTAGAAATAAAGACCCTATCTATTTTTGAATAAGTTTTGTATCTGTTAGAAAAAAGGTGTATGGTAATGATTTTGAATCTATCTGATTATTAATATCATTCAAATGATAAGAATTAGCAAAATCCTTTAAATGTTTTGCATTAGATGTAATTCTTCTCTTTCCTATAGTGGAAGTATCACTTTCATGTAGTATACAATTAAAGTCACCAGCTAAAATAATATCTCCTATAGAGAATGATATGATCTTATCAAGATGATGTTTCACTGTATTAATACCAATTCCAGGTATCCAATATACATTAATTAAAGTGTAAGTCTTCCCATTAATTTGTATTGTAACCATACAAAATATTCTTTTGTCATCCTGATAAGACTTAATGGTTTTAGGAATGGGCATACTTTTATTCCATAAAATAGCCACTCCTCTTTTTTTCTGAGTGTGCTCTGAACTAACCAATACTGTATATTTGTTTGTGGCTAGTTTATCAATATCTGTTTTCAAGAGATGGGTTTCTTGTAGGAAGACTAAGTTGGCCTTATGTAAATTAATGTATCGTATTAGGCTTGCCCTTTTACATGGATTATTCAATCCATTAATGTTTAAAGAAATTCCTTTTAAAGATGTCATTTGGCATTTTAAAACTTAAGAATCTTATGATCAAAATAACAAATAACAAGATAAGTAATGTTACATCTCCTTCTTTAGGTGTACCTTTAAATATAGCTGTATTTATTGCATCTCTTATGGGATTTCGTATAAGATTCAATTTTGTTTGTAGTGACAATGAATGTACAAAATATATTGTGGATGTCAAAACTATATACAAATAACAATGAACAAGTGAAAATAATGTAAGGATTAAACCTTGCATCCAGCCTGGAGTTATAAACTCCAACTTAGAGTAGTATTTACCACTCAAGTTAACCCCCTACCCTAAGCAGCAGTACGTCAGCTACCACCTTATCAATTTAATACTAGTTATATTTAACTGAAGTTAACAGTTTTCAATTCAATTATCTTGCAAGACAAGACTACACATTTGGTAAAACAGCATCATATAAACTAAAATAAACCTTTTTTTTTTTTTTTTTTAAAAAACTGTTCATACTACTATATACATCCATGTAATATAAAACACTTGTATTCAAATAGCATTCAAATAATCTTGATGTTAGAAATCAAGAGGAGAGAAAAATAAGTTCTAACATTCATTTAAATCAAAAACTTTGGCTAATATGATTCAGACATTACATATATTAGGATGCATCTATTTTCTGTCATGTAAATACAGTTAACAGCTTCCAAAAACTTGAATTGCTTGTATATGAGCATTTACTCAAACTCATTATTGCCAATAGAATAAAATATTGTATTCATAGAAATTGTTATAAATCATACTTCATAGTTAAGCAGATTCTCAGAAACATTTATATACATATCTACATAAACACACACACACACACACACACACACACACACACATATATATATATATATATATATATATACATACACACATACACACACACATACACATACACACACACATATACACACACACACACACACACACACACACACACACACACACACACACACACACACACACACACACACACACACACACACATACACACACACACACACACACACATACATATATATATATATATATATATATATATATATATATATGATCTCACTGAGTTGTATCTTTACTGAGCACCATCTTACATTGCTGTCCCTTCAATAAAGCTGTCTGCTTTATACAAAATAATGCACAGCAAACACATTTTAGTAACCAGATTTTACAAACATGCTATACTACTGCTTTAAAATATATCACATGACAATTTCTTCCAGTATAGAGTTATAAAATTATTTATGCTTGTCAATCAGATGAATTAAATGAGTTATAGTAATGTATATGTTTGGGACATAGGTTTTTAACACATATTATTAATCTGCTATTCCTGTATCTGTGATGTGTCAGTGTGATATCTAGGTCAAAGGTGAGACCAGCTGCTTTCAGCTTCTCTGTGAGAATTCTAAGAGTTGAAGCTTTTGAAGTAGCTCATGGACACTGTGCATGAGACAGCCCACATCCCAGATTGTCTCTCTTAACATTTTGGTGGGAAACTTATTAAAAACTAGTGACAAACATTTATTTAGCAGTGTAAATGCATCTAAACATGACAAAACCTTCACAATGCATTCTACAGGTTATTACAGACTCTATGTAAGTGAAATCAAGCCCAAAATTATTAATAAGTAACAAAACTCAACATTTTTGTCCCAACTCAACTCCTATGCAAATCTTATTATTTACTGTGTCTATATGATCAAAAGTATTTCTATATATTAATAAAGAAAAGAAAAAGAGAGTAGAAAGTAAAAGGGTGTAAGGCAGAAATAAAAAAAATGTAAGAGAAAACTATAAGAAGTATATACAATAGAATATTACTTACTGTTTATATTAATAGAGTTAAAAATAAAACATATTATTTACTATTATTTAGTTCTAATTATTATTAGTTAAAGCATGACAGATTATTTACAAACAAGCATAAGCAGTGTAATCAAGAAAGTATAATTAGGTAGTGTCATTCCTGTATCTGTGATGTGTCAGTGTGATATCTAGGTCAAAGGTGAGACTAGCTGCTTTCAGCTTCTCTGTGAGAATTCTGAGAGTTGAAGCTTTTGAAGTAGCTCATGGACACTGTGCATGAGACAGCCCATATCCCAGATTGTCTCTCTTAACATTTTGGCGGGAAACTTATTAAAAACTAGTGACAAACATTCATTTAGCAGTGTAAATGCATCTAAACATGACAAAACCTTCACAATGCATTCTACAGGTTATTACAGACTCTATGTAAGTGAAATCAAGCCCAAAATTATTAATAAGTAACAAAACTCAACATTTTTGTCCCAACTCAACTCCTATGCAAATCTTATTATTTACTGTGTCTATATGATCAAAAACATTTCTATATATTAATAAAGAAAAGAAAAGAGAGTAGAAAGTAAAAGGGTGTAAGGCAGAAATAAAAAAATGTAAGAGAAAGCTATAAGAAGTATATACAATAGAATATTACTTACTGTTTATATTAATAGAGTTAAAAATAAAACATATTATTTACTATTATTTAGTTCTAATTATTATTAGTTAAAGCATGACAGATTATTTACAAACAAGCATAAGCAGTGTAATCAAGAAAGTATAATTAGGAATAGCATTTGAAGAACATATAAACTTTTTACAAGGAATAAATATGTTATTATTCTATTAATCATAATTTCATTACTCTTCTCTCCCTGCCCTCTCCACCCTTTACCCACTACATAATCTAAATAGAATGTCATTGTTTAAACAAAGAAAAGAAGAAAAGATAAAGGGAAAAAATGTATCAAATTACTGACCTTATTTTTCCTCTTCAGAAAGAGAAACAAGTTAAATCACAGCTTGCCATTAAATCTCCAGATATTTTGACTAGTTATGAAACAAAACATTTCTTTGCACACAGAGAATAACTTTGATTAAATCTTTTTCAAAATATTTGTTGCTTCTTGGAAATGCAGGAACTATATTTAAAAGATTAATAATAAAATAAAATGATGAGAGAGAAAAAAAAACATAGTACAAATCATTTGTTTTTTAGTCTCTTCTTCTTCTCTGAAGTCTTCCACGAAGTTTCAGTTGCCAGTCTCTTTAACGAAGGACTAGCCCATTCCATTTCTTCTATTTTTTCCAAAATCTTATTTTTTTTGATAAACAGTAAAGCAGAGTCTAAGTCATCGAAAATTTTAGGACCATCAGGAAGGAAGATTTTAAGCTTGGCAGGAAACAGAAGGTATGTTTTAAACTGTTTCCCCTTATTAGTGGCAGAAAAACTTTTCTTTTAGCTAATACCATGGAAGAATAGTCATTGACAAAACGCACAGTTGTTTCATTAATCTTAACAGGAGCTTTAGCCCAAGCAGATTTAAGAACCATCTCTTTATCAAAAGATGATAGAAATCTAACTATAACTGATCTAGGATAGTTTTTGTTAGAGTTAGTATTAGCTATAGATCTATGTGCTCTTTCGATACCAAAAGAGAATGCTTCTGGTAAATCTAAAGTTTTAGGGAGCCATGTTGTTAAAAAAGAAGTAATATTGTTACCTTCAATATTTTCTGGCAGTCCAAAAATCCTAATGTTATTGCGCCTAGATCTATTTTCCAGGTCATCCAGCTTTGTAAATGTGTATTTTGTTTCAGCAGAAACTCAATGTTGATTTCCTGTTCTTGTATTCTATTTTCCATGTCATTCACAGCTTCTTCTATGCCTGTCATCTGGATCTTCTGTTGTTGCAGGTCCATATGTAACAAGTCTATTTGTTTTGTAGTTTTTTCTATGAAAGTGTCTATTTTAGTATCCATTTTATCCATCTTAGCAGTAAGTTGCTGGACTAAAATTATCAGAGACTGAAGTTCTTTCTTGATGCTGGAGTCTTGAGAATTTGTCTTACTGGAACTCATTTCAGACTGATAAACTGACAGGAGAATTTCCAAAGTAATTTCTGACAGGAATATTATTAAGATTTCCTTTCTTTTTTAGATATAGTTCAAGAACTATATAAAACAAACATACTTAGAAAGAAAATTACTTCAAAAATTAATTTTTTAAGTAATTAATTCCTGTCAATGTAATGAAATTGGTGGAGCTGAAGAAATCTGCTGCTATCCTGTGTTCATCCTTGGCCACGCCCCCCTGAATGCAATTTTCTGAAACAAGCTTGACTGTAATATTTTCTTTTACACACTTGGAATCTGACCCTCAAGACAGCTGGATTGTTTGCAACAATTTCCCAAGGTTTGTCTTGGGAGATTTATTTGTTCACTGCACAGGTGTTTTTCTTGAAATATCAGAAATACTGACACCTCTCAACTGTCCCCGATTTTGCACATATCCTTGGTTTTGACATATTTTTCTGTGCCCTAAGCAATTTCTTTTTCTAAATCAATAAGTATTACAGTCAATCAATAATGCCATACATAACAGTTTTGTACTTCTTATTCAGACAGTGCATGATGATGTAAAACCTCGTATTCTACTAACTTATCAAGATAATTAAAAAAAATATTTAAATAACTGAAACAGTTTTTTTTAATTTGTTTATGATAACTTTCTTACACAATTTCCAGCAAGGCCTGCTTGCCTTATATTGTCAAACACATTGCCAGGCCAAGGTAGGTGGAGTGAGTCATATGCCCATCATCTATTGTATACTGTAAAACACGAGGTCTACGAGTTTGGGTAGGTAGGCATGATCTGCCCTTGATCAAAACAAACTGCATTTGGTCCAGTGTCTGTAGGTGTACAACAGTGTTACTCACAGTATCCATGCTAACTCCTCTCATGGCTTTACATATCAGACGACTGACAGATCTGGTGACACTGCTTGGCACTGCATGTTAGTTGTCCTCTGAGCAACTATGTATTGCAGTTACTTCCATCATGTTCCAAGAAAAGAATCATCCAAGGTAAACAATGGAGGGAAGCATAATATGTATACCCTGTGAAGGTCAGATGGGAGGCTTTACACAGGTAATCTGCAGTTGAACACTACTCAAGTGGTGTGTACTGCAAGGACACAATTACCTTTTGATGAATGTGGAAAGCAGGGGAGTCCCATGAATTGCTGGTGCCTGTCTACTACTCCTGCTGTTCTCACCACAACCACTCTGTCATGGGACACCATGCACTTATACCTTTCTGCCATCACACACAAACTGGTAATATGAAGCTCATGATGAGTTGCAAGACATAGCCTGTTTGTTCATCTACATGGTTGTCCCGCATCATGAAAGACTCTGTAGGCTTCACATACCTTCCTCCAGGTTGTGGCCTTTATAGTGACCTGAGCAATCAGTTAGCTTTTGCATGTGCCTTCTGTATCAGGGTTGCTGGTACATGATTAGGGAACTGACCAGATGGTGATTTGGAGCAAAGTTGCAGCATCACAATATAATGTGCAACGTCCAGTGACATAGATTTCTAGGTTTGCTGAAACAAGCAGCACAGCAGTGGTGATTCATCTTAGGTGACAATTTTACAGCATTTCATGCATCATGTCCTCCAACAGATTAATGCAGATGCCCACCTGCCACATGTCCTAGGTATGTCATATTGTACAGTTATGTACCTGGAACGCATGTCTGTGTTCCAATATCATGTCACACAGCTACCAGTTTGCTGTGTGGTTGCTTGACAGGCATTGTACACTTGCAAGGCCAACATAATGCCAACATCTATGCATGCATGGGCATCCACATCTTCGCTGCAAGGCATGCCTACAAACATCATTTCAGACTGTCATCCCTAAGGGTGTGACATTATGATTTTAACTTTTCAGGACTTGCACAGTGTCGCATTTGTAGGTATAGTATTGGGACCTTGCTGCTAGTGCCATCACAGGGGCCTCTGTGCTTAAACCCAAGTGCTCTCTGAGGTGCTATGAATTTTATGCTGTTACACCTGAGTGCCTTCCACAAGAGCAAATAACTTTTTACTCATATTTTAGCTCCACTGATTAAAAAAATAAGTTGAAAAAGTATCTCAACTTTGTCAGTTACCTTCTCAACTTGTTTTTCAGCATGGAGTTGCCAGACAGTTGTTTTTAATTTTTTGATAAAATCAGCTTACCATGCACCTTGTACCTTCTTGCGATCACAGCAAACCAATTCTGTATCTAGGACTGTATCTAATTACTGCATGTGTGTGTGTGTGTGTGTGTGTGGGGGGGGCATATCAAAAGCTCTGGCTATGTGTTAAAATCATATATATTTTTATAAATATTACAGACTGGTATGTCAGCTGCTGGATAGCCAAGTGTCTGACAGTCATAATCTGGGAAGATAGCATTAGTTAGACCTACACTACAATGATGCCAGTCTCCAGTGGACTTCCCTCAGACATCATTAATAGAGTACCCATTGTAGCCATTCCCTTCTCTACAGTCATGGCCACTGTCAGTGACCTCTGACTAACTAAATTAGCAGGTGATTGCATATTAGGAGCTGTCACTGAATCCCAAACAGAACCAAAAGTTATCCAGGATGGCCTGAGACACACATTCAGTTGTTGACAGAGCAGTGACAAACAGTAAATGCCAAAGACTGCACAATACTATCCATTTGGAAGTCACCCACCCCTGCAAATTGTACCAGTGTTCACACATCACAGACAGTTGAACCAATACCCATGGACTTATGGACACATAGAGTAATGTAGCATTTGATTGTCAATAGTTGGTAAGATGTGGGTATACATTGAATTTTGTACAACCTATACAGAGAGGCATGGCATGTAAATCGCAGACTGTCATTGTCATACCATATTTAGCACTCATCACACCATTCATTGAGTGCAATTACACCTTTGCTATGTTACTGCACAGGCATAACTTTCAGTTATAGCAGCTGCACAGCTTCCATGTTAAACCAATACAGATTGCAGATAACATGTTTGATGCAATCCGTGTCAAGAATGTACATGTGTAGTCTGTCCCCTACATGCTTTGGAGGGGATGTGTATGGCTGCCATACAAGGAGGTGTCACATCCCACTGGGTACCTCCTGCTTATCCAAGACAGAACTAACACATGTATTACCTGTTCTACACAACAACACCATCACTTTGGTAGAAATAGTACATGCTGGAGAGACAGGTATGTAACACACAGACACTAAACCCTATATGTAACAGATTCCCCATGCATGTGAAGTACATGACTGCTGTAACACACATCATGTGCAAATTACACAATGGGATACAGAACAATACAATCATAATTGGTGTAGGACAAATGTCTGTAATGGACACAGGAAATATGTAGATGGGTCATCTCTGTCAACACAGCTTGTAGATGTGCTGGGTCCAGAAACTCTGTTGAGACTTATCAAGGGTTTCAGACTGTGTCATAGATTAGGGATGTATAAGTACTCTGCATGATGCCATTGTTCTTGTTAGCCTGTTATACACATATGATCCTATGGAGTCATACACCTATACTGCTGTACTTTGCTGGAGACATATGTCTTCTGTGTTGACATTCCATCCTGTGCTGTGATGTCTATGGGTTTATTACCACTGTGTATCCACTGGTGTCCCCTACAGACTCCTGAAACTGAACCAGAAACAGGTCCATGACACACCTTTCACTGTGTAAGTATACAGCCATTACAACATCATACAACATAAGGTACGCAAAAATTATGTGGCTTACTCATTACAAATGTCAGCATACAATATTTGTCAGTGAACAGTACAAGTGGCATGGCAAAGCAACACTACATTACCAAGTTACATATTAATTTCTATAGTCACCCTGGGCATCACACGCATAGCTTCATTTCTCTGTATTGATGATGAGGATAACAGGGATGTGGCACATGTATCATCACTTGCTCAGGGTGTTGTGTGGAGATGCAGGAGGTCTAGGCTGACCCAATAGGTTGAAAGCATGTGTGTGAGTCAGGAAGGGAAGCAAGTAAGATGGACCATGGAAAGGTGCTGTTTGTGTCTGTAGGTGACCTGAATTTGATAGTGGTGTGTGTGTGAACACAGCCAAGCTTAGTGCTGGCTGTACATATGTATATGTTGGAGAGTTGTGAACCATGCCTGCTAGAGTTGACAGTTCACTGTCTCCATCCCCAAACATGGTAACTGACTCTGCCAGGAGTTGCACTGTCACCTCCATGGCCAAGATCAGAAGCTAGCGCTAGTACCTGATGATGACTGCTGTCTGCTGGGACCATGTCCTCCATAGAAATGCCCAGGACCATGAACCCATTGCCTCCCATGTCTTGGTGTGGACAGTCCACTCTGGACTGCAGGATGTACTGCCACTAGGGGAGCATGATTGAGCATGGCCATGGACTCTCAGCAGGTGTAGTTGCTGACCTACGTCCATGGGTCCAATGCTTGACTCCAACCAGACATTCCATTACAGACAATGTCCATTCCAAGGCAGATATTCTGCGATCTGTCTCAGACCACCTTCTTTCCACTGCATCAGTGAACCGATCCAGGGTATCAGCAATGCAATGGGGACAATCATGGATGTTAGACTGTACTGCATCCATAACTCTGAGAATTTGTCTGGAATTCCTTTCAGAATGTGCCTGTGCCTCCACGATGGCCTGAAACATATGTTGAGTGATCCGTGATGAGACACCTGTGACAGGTGGTAGAAGGACAGTAGGCCCCCTATGAGCACCATATCAAACCCCCTGTGTGGAACATTGACAGCTCTCAGGCTATGCCCAGTGTCTACACTCACTGTAGCCATAGTTGCCACACTTTCTTGTTCAATGTTCCCACCCTCTGACTGTCCAATATCTGTGGCCTCCAGGGATTGGGTATGTGTAGACATACTGTCTGTGTGAAGTGATAATGAGGGCAGAAGAAGGAAGTAAACCTCTGAGACAGATTCAGCCTCTAAAACCCCCACCTGTGCCTCACTTTGGCCACCATCATCATCAGAGTCTGAAGAGACACTAACATCAGGCTTTGTAGGGGACAGAGACCAATCACCCTGGTCACCTGTGTTAAGAATGGGAAATGCAGTACATTAATTCCTGCATTATTATCCTCTGCAGTACTATGTTGCAATATATGTAAAGCTGTATACACTGTTGTCACTATTGCAGACATGTTTAACCCTAAATCTCATATAGTAGTACATGAGGACATTACTTTTCCCACAAATGTCTGTAGTTACGTGTAAAGAAAAGCTCTTTATATTGCAATCTCATCAGCAGCAATGAGGTACACTGTTAACATTTGTGAAGACTCTGCACATTTGAAACATATGGCAATATGTAATGTCCTGACAGCACTGTCACATCCATCAGTGTTGTCACACCTACAAAACATAGGTATGAATCTAAAGTGTGTACAGTCAAAAAATAGCTGTGCAGTTGGCAATTATGCCGATAGTACAACAATCCAGCCAGCAGGCCTGGAATGACATTTCAGAGAATACATTGCAGTAAATCTACATCTGTAACAAAACAGTGTTGTGCTTACCAGGAGCAGTGACACAGCCTTGTCCGATTCCTGAGGGACCTGAAAAAAGTTGAGGGATAGGTAATGTAAACACCACCACCACATGTTGCACTATAAGAGGGTAATACATCTATATATCTCACACTAACAGTAGTCACTTTTTTAATTAATATGTTGGTCACAATCTGAGGATGAGATTCAAACTGCAGTTAAAGTCTTCTCCCCCAAGGAACAAACAGTTGACACCCACATAAAAGTACCTACACCCTGACACACTGAATGCTGCAGTATTCCAGTGCTGCTCAAACAGAGACTACATGGATGCTCCTCTGGCATGGAAACTGTGGTATCCACATCCATGATATATATTGTGAGGGATGCCTGGGAGCTGTCATTTGTACCTACGTTCACCAGGAATTCCTGAGTGGCTGAGAATGGTTGCTCTGCTGTAGGTCCTCCACCAGTGATGCCACGATCCCTGACCACATCTACTGCTCTTTTGCATGCAGCATTAATCATATCCATGACATGGTGTTGCATCTGCTAATATGTCCTGTTCTGGTGACCTATGGCATTCACATCACAGACAAGGTCAGCCCACAATGCTGCCCACTGTTCCCTGTCATGCCTCCCCCTGGACAGTAAGAGTTTATGGTGTTGATGGAGGCCTTCCAGGATGATTTCTTTCTCAGCATCCATAAAAGGGGCATGTTGTCTAGCATATGTTTCCTGAAAGACAACAAAATTGGAACATATTAGGATCACATACGATGAAGAACACTATGTAGAGATACAGCAAGAACAGAATAGCTGGCATTATCCATGGCTTGATCATATATGTCATATTCCATAGTGCGCAAACATACTAACCATGTGAATACAACTCAGATACTAGCAATACTCAGCTTTTTCCATGTGTGCCATGATAGACACTGCTGCATGAACAGGCATACGACACAGGAGTCCATTGTAGTGTGTCCCCTATGAGCAACCCCCTGATAATATGTCAAAACAACAGTGCCAAACGAGTAGAAGTGTGGTATTACAACCACTATACAAGGCCATTCCCATAAGACCAGTATACCACATTCATGCATTCCCATGAGACCTGTATACCACATTCACAAAAAACATTTCACCCTTGATGTACTGTACATCCTCTGTAGGTGGAACAAATCTGGAGATCAAGGACATGTCATCATTACAGTTCTAAGAAAGGCTTAATGCTGTAATCCCCATTCCCCGTATGTATATTCACACATGTGCATCATTTTGTAAACAAAAGGTTACATACTTGATATAGTACAATACTCCTCTGTTGATATGTCCAGATATATAAAGTGTTTGGCAATGTGTTTACTGTCTGAAGAAAGTCTCATACAGACTGGTTCCTCTAGCCAGCTTTTGCCTTTTTAACACCATTCTCATTACCAGGTAATTTGCTCTTAACCAATCTGTGATTCTGAAATGCTAATTCCAGCCAACACAGCTGATTTGTAGTATAATCAGCCAATGACAAGCAAACATTGAACAAGATATAAGGCCGTCATGTGTGTTAGAAGGGTCTATATTACATGAACGAATGTTCATATAATAGAATAGTCTAATGAGTTAAAATTCCAGACATCGAGATGCATGCTGTAGGATGGCAGTACAGTGAACATTGGAGTATTTGGCCTTTCCTCACTGTAGTGTGATCTCGGAGTTGGTATATATATTTAGCGGGGGATGCTTGTTTTTGATTTTTGGAATTTTCGCTCATTAGGGCATTCAACTATATCAACTTTTGTTCATATAATATAGACCCTGTAAGAAGCCTTTTCTGATATATTGTGGTGGACATTCCTGGGGTCAAGATATAATGCAAATAAGGCCCTTCTAGTACACATGAAGGCTTTATATCTTGTTCAGTGGTTGCTTGTCTATAGCTATGTCAAGAATCTCAATGGCTACACTCAGATCTGTTCTGTTACAGCACAGTGATACTAAATATACAGTACAAACTGATATTGCCAACATCTTGGCAGATATGCTCAGTGTTAACTTTACCCCCCTCTCACCCCCTAAAGGGCCCATCTCTATACCGGAAGAATGCAAAGTTTCTGTAGTCACAGCTGCACAGGTAAAAACCACAATCTCCAAAGCCAAGAACACAGCATCCATGGGACCTGACAACATCCCAGGCTGCATTATACACAAACTACAGAATGAACTGGCACCCCACCTAAGTAAAATGTTCAGTCATAGCCTCACCTCAGGCTTTGTGCCCACTGAATGGTGCACAGCGGTGGTTATCCCACTCCACAAAGGGGTGCCACCATGGACCCTTGGAACTACCGCTACATTAGCCTGATGAGCCTGGTCTGCAAGGCTATGGAATGTATCATCATGGAACTTATAAACAATGACATTGGTAATCTCCAAATTCTGGACCCCACCCAGTTCAGGTTTGTAAAAAACAGATAATTTCTCCTAAACCTGACAAACTTCTTTGAAGCGGTCACCAAAGCCCGAGATGAGGGTAAGGCGGTTCAAGCAGCCTATCTAGATCTCACCAAGGCATTCGACACCATCCCCCACACTGGAATTACAGATAAACTCACTAAACTAGGTATAAATCCCTATGTCACAAGAGGGGTTGCCAACTGGCTCACTGACAGAACCCACACTGTGAAAGTAGGAGACTCCAAATCCGACTTCACACCAGTGACAACTGGAGTATCACAAGGTTCATTCCTGGATCCTCTCCTGTTTGGTATCTACTTCTCTGAAGTACAGGCTAACACAAAAGGTCTTTGGCTAATGAAGTTTGCAGATGACTGCAAACTAGGAGCCATAATCAAAAACTCCTAACGATGTGGACATCCTACATAAAGGCTTCACTGAGACAGATGTCTGGTGTCAAAGCCATGGCCTCAAGCTCAGTGCCAAAAAGTACATTGTCATCCCTTTTGGTAAAAACTCTGTACCAATGAACTACCACATAGGCTGTAGTCTACTTAACACTGAAAGTGTGATAAGAGACCTTGAGACACAGGTGGACAGTAGTCCCTCCTTTAATAATCACATCTCCACAGCAGTCAGGAAATACTTCTATGTGGCACGCCTTATCATAAAAGGCTTCTCAACCAGGAAAAAAAGAGGTCATTTTTCCCCTCTACTCGTCACTCATTAGACCCATTATAAAATACAGCGCCCCTTTTGGTATGTACCTCACAAGACATCTACAACAACTGGAAAGCCTGCAGAAATACCTCACAAAGAGGATTACCAGCCTCAAACAGATGCCCTATGCAGACCATCTCAAAAAACTCCAGGTTTACTCTGTTGAATATCGCCTACTCAGTGGTGATCTCTGCCTAACATACAAAGCTATGTCAAACCCAGAGCTGTTGGACATGCTCCACTTAAAGAAATCCCAATCCCTCTGAGCTACATGCTCTAGGGACCTAAATGTTGTCACCACAATAAATCGAAAATGCTGGAGGGATAGATTCTTGTCCCAGAGGCTTCCCATACTCTGGAACAAACTACCTATCTATATCAAACAAAGCTCCTCATTTGAACTCTTCATGAAAAATCTTGATGATTGGATGGGAGATAGGAAGTTCACCCCGGGGATCACTTCTGTGGCTTGACTCAACAGGGGCACAGGAAAATAATTTTCTTGTGTAGCGAAAGCCAGGATACCTTTTTGGCTTGGCTTATATAGGCCCTAGGTCCAATAGCCTAGTACCTACATATGAACCTATGAATGTACTATGTAATCACATTGGATATGTCTATAGCAGCTACTTTTACATACAGATGTATGTGCTATAGGCTGCAGCTGATGCTGCAGGCACTAGGCATAGGCAGAGAGTGTAAACACTTTGCAGAACATCAAGCTGTAAGAGTAACTGTGGGAGCTTATGCAGCCTTGTTGTAGAGGCAGGGCCAGAGTGAAGGTACCCTTTCCACTACAAATTAAGGCATGTGCTTAAGGTTAGTATGTTAGGAAACTGTATCACTATCAGAGTACTAGGCAACATGTTTGTTGTGTCCTTGGGGAACATAGGGGTACTTATACCATTATTTCAACTATTTGGGCAACTGTCAGACCATATGTTACATTATGGTACTCATTTGGAATGTGTGTGCTTGCAGTCCTTGTTACTAACAGGGCCTCCTTATGTATATGCTAGTTGTGCAGCTGTGCTAATTTGTAATATCAATATGGAATCATTGTGTGCTGTACTCTGATATTAGTGGGCCTCATTTGCATTACCTAAGTTAAAATACTCTGTGAATGCAAATTAATGCATGACCTGACACTTTATGCATGTACAGTGTTGCTATAGGGATATGCCAAGTCTGTTCCTATTTGCAAAGCTGTGACTTCCATCATTGAAAAGCAGACATTTCATTTGAAATACATTGTGTGAATAAAGAGTGCATGACTCAGTCATTCATTGGTGGCTTCACATTAATGTAATTTAAATGCTACACACCACTGAATTCGAACCCAGGACTATGGCTGACAAAAGTTACTGTTTACAAAGCATTAACAGACTGAGCTACTGAGTCACTGTTACAGTATGTGTACTTATGAAAGTATAAGTGCACACATACAGTCTATGACATACCCCCATTATATCCATTTCTATGTGCCTGGGAGTATAGGGATGTATTTCTCCACCAGAGTCCCAGTTGAACATGTATTTTGCATTAATGTTGTAGCAGGTGTACCGCGGTGGTGCAGCGGTAGCATTGTTGCCTCACAGCAAGAGGTCCTCCCGTTCGATTCTTGGCTGGAGTGCCTTCTGTGTGGAGTCTGCATGTCCTCCCCATAGTCAAGTGGCGTTTGAAAGACATGCATGAATGGGCGTGCCTTCATTGAAGGTTGGGCTTCGAACTGGCATCTCAGCATTGTAAAAAAAATCTACTGCCAATCATTAGTGGACTGGAGTTCCACTGTGATGACCCCTAACCGGGAAAAGCCAGAAGAACAACAACAAGTTGTAGCAGGTGTACTTGTACATGTTGCTGTTAAATGTGCCCATTTACTTGGTATTAGAGACCTCAGTTATATCCATTAGTGTTTGTTGGTTTTCTAGTGGTGTACTCCTGTACCAGACTGGAAATTGTACTCCCAGTTTTTCCATCACTTATTCAGCAAGTTTGCACAATGCAGCATGAGCCGCAGCTTTGCTTACATATGCTTAATAACAGTAACTTGCAATTACTATGTTTTGCTTAAACCAGCTGTTTTAGTTAACAGTTGTGAGGTGTGACAGGTTAATGCTGTGGTCTGTAAGTGCAATGGTCTCGGGTGTGAAATAGGGGACAGGTGTTTATTTTGTAAGTATTTATTATAATTTAAAACACATATATCAATGTAGCCCCATTTAGCTGAGCTTAGCGATGACAAAAAATTGTTAAAGAAAAGAAAAAAAGGTGGATGTGACAGTGGTGAAATGGGGTGCAAGCAGTGGAAAAACATGGTGAAAGGCAGGTAGGCATGTGCAGGAAGGGTGTAGGGAAGAACCATAGCTATCCATTTCTTGTACAGCAACAACTGTGCACTTTGACAGAATTTGTAGATTAATTTGGACTGTCATCCCCAGAGAGGGGGATGAGGACAACATAACTGCATTGTCAAGCCAATTGGACCAAATTGCGTGTGTCCAGTGGACATATGTGTGAAATAAAAAGCTCTGTATGGGATGATGTATTTTTTTTGGGACAGGTGTCCATTTTTTTAAGTGAGAGTGGAATGTTGTAACAGGGCTATAGGTACATATGGGTAAGTAGTGTAGGTGAGGAAATTTTTTCAGACAGACAAGACAGGCAGGACAGCAGACAGGGGTGCTGTCTGACACAAGAGGGTGGTGAACACCTTAGATGGAGTGGGTATTGTGGAATCCCAGTCTCAAGTACCTCCAGATGGTAACAGAGTGACTCAAGCCACCACCCATGGGAATGTTGGCACTGCTCCTTCACTGCCCCTGGGTGGCAGAGTTGAAGGCTGGGCTCTGTGGTGAGCCTGCCCCACTAGAGTGGCCAGCATGCTCTCCATCCAATGCAGGCAGCATCCAAAACCATGGAACTCAATCCTGTGCACCAAACCTGGCAGCTCATCATGGGTGCAAACATCCCCTCCACCAACACTCCCAGAGGGGGAACGAGCCCCATCCTGAGGGGGCAAAACTACCTGATTCTGCAGGTAGTGCATGGACAGGAGAGGGTGAACTACCAGGCTGGGTCCCAGATGTGCTGGGCCTAGGTGCCACTGTCAGAGAAGCCACGATAGGTAGATCAGCAGAAACTGGCCTACCTTGTCGCACTGTATTAAATTAGATATAAGGATAAGTTAAGGTTAGTAATAACCAAACCAATGTTAGTATTAATGTAACAGAACATAATATTGATTAATCCAAATAAATATTAAGGTATATTATGTGCAACACAAAATTAAATAACATAACAGTAAGTATGTTAAAAGGAAACCAGAATTAAATAACCCATAAAGCCATTAAAACAGTTGTTAACAGAGTATATTAATATTACATCATAATAATGCATAACATTAATAAATTAAAGAAAATAAAGGGTGGGGAGAGAGAAAAAAATACCATTAGTGAAGTTGCAGAACATATTAATACACAGACTGGTAATACATACTTCTACAGGTGTGCAGTGTCAGTTTTGACTACAGTGGCTGAAATTGTTCTATAGATGATATAGCATGTACATACTGCTCCAGTTGCTAGCATGGGACAGTATGGGCCAAGCACTAACAAATGCAGCTACACAACTACACTGGACTGTTTCAAATCATGTGCATGTACATAGCTACCAAGGTGTTCTGTAAAAGGATTTGCAAATACAGTGCATTCCAGGTAATCATTTCTGTGCTAATCACATACCAGACAGACTGTGCAGTTGTCATTACATTATGAAAAATCATGACACTTTTTATTTATAAATTTATTTAAAATTTGTTTACTGGGATAGTCCAACTTGGAATGAAGCCAATTTTCAGCGGAGGCCCAGGGGGAAATGCTCTGATGCATGTCTTTGAAACATGGGAGGAAACTGGAGCACCCAGAGGAAACCCACATGAATGCAGGGAGGACATGCAGACTCCACACAAAGAGCACTCTACCTGAGAATCAAACTGGAGAACCTCCTGCTGTGAGGTGACAACACTACCGCTGCACCACTGCACCATCCAAATGTAATTCAGACAGAACATTTAACAAACTGAGCTACTGAGCCACTGACACTTGAGAGGTATGTTTGTGTACATTAAGTAGACTAGACAGCCATCATGTCTTAGTTTGCAGGCATAGGAGTAGAACCCAAAAGCTATGATTTCAGGGGACATGTGCATATTATGTAACAAGTGACAGCAGTGAAATTAGATCAGACATGCAATGAATACAGCCCTAATGCACTTATTTCCACATATTGTTATGAATCCAAAATCCTGCTTTATACTTTATTTTTATTGCTCCTTAGAATCGGTGATGTACACACATGATATCTGCCCAGAAAGTGGGCTACCTTACCCATATGCCTCATTCCTGTAGTGAGAGGACTAGAGAACATTATGTGAGTGATACGTGGGCTGCAAATAGCCCTGAACTATACTGTGGCCTGTGCAATACATTTATCAGGCAATTACTTTTGCATCCTTTATTTATTTCAGCTTTACAGTTGACTGCAGCAACATTAGGACAGACATGCAGTGAATACAGCCCCTTCTGTACTTATTACAACATAGTAGTTATCAAACCACAGTTCTGCTTTACACCTTATTGCTTATTGTTACTGGTATTTTTTATTGATTATTGCACTACAGTTATCAGAAAATATTTGTACTTACCACACTCATGGTGCATCCTGGCCAGACACCTGGCATGAGACTGCATGTTATGATCCAGTTCAGCTGCAGCTGTTAGAAAAGAAGGACACTATTATGCATACCAGTTTTGCACAGATTCAGCTTGTATTTTAGTAAAGTCATGACAAATATACTTACATAGCTGTGGGGTATGCCCATCCCTTGCCTCGTGGACCCAGGTGTCCAAGGTTCCCCTCTTCCTTCACTTCAGGTCAATATAGTGGTGACGACACTGCTCACCAGTGCAGGGGATACCAGTAGTACTGGTAAGATCCCTGGCCAACTTATCCTAAGCTTCAGCTTTACATTCTGAGCCCTGATAATCACCCTGCAACAGCTGGGGTTCATGGTTTCGGACCAGGAGTCCAACAAATACTCTGGACTCCTGCACACCCCACCCCTGTGACTGAAAGGGCTCTCCCTCTCCAACACCACCAGGCATAATAAACAGGTTAACAACACTCCAATGAATGCTGCAAGATTTCCACCTATTGCCCTTAATAAAGGATGTTTTCCTGCCCATACACATCATACTGAAACATTCAAAAAAGCCCTGTATTGTTTAGCATCTTGCATACCCACTTAGCATTGTGCAACCTTGCACAACCATGTTATAGCAAAGCTTAGCAATGTGCAAACAGGAGTAGCTGTTAACTATGTTTAAGCAGTGCTTAGCACAACACAGCTTTTTCAAATGTAACACATCTGTTTTTACATTAAATCGTCCTTTCAGTCACCTCACACATTTCCACAATAATAAATGTAAAAAGGTATGATTGCTGGGGACTCGAACCTGGGACCTACAACACTGTAGAAGGCGAGTCTATCTATTTATTTTTATTTTACATTTGTTGACTGGGAAAGTCTGGCTGGACACAGGTCCATTTTCAGGGGAGGCTCAGGGAGAAAAGCTCCATTTCAATACATGAACAAGCTCTTAAGAACAGTGACATTTGCATACAAATCAGGTAAACTACTATTAGTAAATATATGACAATATATAGTACATGCTCATAGTAAGATATACAATTCAGAGGTAGCACATTTCTTAATACAAGCAGAATATTCCAGACTTATGCATAGAATACATGCAGTTCTTTGTGGACTTATAGATACAATATGTTGCAGTGCGTGCTTTTCTTAGCAGACTTATACATTCCATATGTTAAGGTCACACTTGGACCAGAAACAGGGTGAGAAACTAGACTTGACATATGGCAGTATTAAGAGATATTGCTTGTATGCCTGTGTTTACCCTGGGGTGAGACAGGAGCATAGCCAGTTGTTCATGAAGTGGGCTTTAAGGAGTTTTTTAAATTGTGTAGTTGAATTATTGGATGTTAGGTGGGCAGGTAGGGAGTTCCAGAGTTTAGAAATGAAGTGGCTAAAGAAAGATTTTCCTGCCTCATTGTTATGTTTGGTGACTTCTAGGAGGTTTAGTGTGCTAGATCTCAATGTTCTTGTTGTGGTGTGAGGATTTATAAGATGTTGGAGGGCTGGGATTTTGTCAGAGTGGTAGTATACCTTGTGTGCTAGTGACAGTTGATTGAGTTGAAGTAATAGAGGGAGCTCCAACCAGTTTAGCTTTTTGAGAGAGTCACAGTGATGTGCTCTATATGCGGTTGTGGTGCTGCAGTAGCATTGTTGCCTCACAGTAAGACGTTGTCCCGTTCGATTATCAGCTAGAGCGTCTTCTGTGTGGAGACATGTTGAAGGTTGTGCGTCAGAGCTGGCAACTCTACTGCTAATCAATAGTGGACTGGAGTTCGACACAACAACAGTGATGTGCTCTATATGAAGATTCTCTAGCAAATCTAGCTATCTTATTGTAGCAGGTTTCTAGTTTGTGTAGATCAGTTTTATGAAGGTTAGTTAGTACTGGGCATGCATAGAGGAGGGTGGACAGCAGATGTGTCCTGGCTATTGTGGTTTTGGACTTCTTTGAGAGAAATTGTTTGTTCTGATAGAGGTCCTAGATTTTTGTGAACATTCTTGATAGTTTGGGTAACGTGCAAGTCAGATCTTAGGTGGTTGTCTATTTAAATGTCTAAAGGTTTGGTGTGGATGGTTGGGGTAATTGCAGTTTTGTTATTAGAGGTGATAGTAAAGTTATCTGTTTGGAGGAAGGATCTATGAGAGCTGAAGAGGAGTAATTTTGTTTTATTTGGGTTAAGAATAAGCTGGTGATTGGTGAACCATGTTTCAGCTAGTGAGAAGCATTCTTGTGTTTGGGAGTAGAGGATTTCAAGTGTGGGGCGACACATATGATAGTGGTGTCATCTGCATATTGAATTGTTGAGGTGTTAGGTGTGGAGGATGAGAGCTGATTGGTGAAAAGAGTGAAAAGTAGTGGGCCTAGGATGGAGCCTTGAGGGACTCCTAATGATAAAGGCATTAGAGAAAATATTTGGTTCTGCCATTGTACTGCCTGCTGCCGACCTGATAGATAGCTCTTAAACCATGTGATAGAGGAGATACTGAGGTTCAGGGCAGAGAGTGAGTGGAGAAATTTATTGTGGTTTACCATATCTAAAGCTTTAGATAAATCTAAGAATATGGCAGAGACTAGTTGTCCATTATTTCTATGGTGATTAACGGTATTAGTGAATGATATAAGTGAGGTGTTGGTACTATGAAAAGGTCTACAGCCATGCTGGTTTTAGATAGCAAATTGTTTTCTTGAAGGTGATCCATGAGTTGTGTGTGTATGACCCTTTCTAGGATTTTTTATAAGGGTGATAGAATAGCAATAGGACAATAGTTATTGAGTTCAAAGTAGTTACCCCCTTTGTGTAGTGGTATGATATTTGAGGTTTTCCATGTATGGGGTACTTTACACTCTGAGATAGATCTGTTAATGAAGATAGCAACAGGATAGGCTGTAGCTATTGCAGCTATTTGGAGGTATTCTACGGGTAAGATATTGGTGGCCAGGGTGGTGGGTTTGAGTTTTTGGAGGAGTTTTAGAATGGTTTTGATTGATACCGGCTGAAAGCTAAAGTGGGAGAAATTATCTTGTGTTTCATTTGTAGTTGGTATATTTGTTGAGGGTAGGGTGATTGGTATTCATCTGGTTATTAGCTAAGGCCTGGATTGTCTCAGTAAAGTATTTATTTTACTGGCTGGGGATGTTATCTTGGTTGTTCCCAGCTGCAGGTGTGGGGGTGGAAGTTTTCCCAGGTTGTAATACAGAGGTGATTGCTGCCCAGAAGTTTTGGTGTTTTTTTGCATGTCTTTCTTGTAGAGTTTGGTAATAGGTGATTGTATCAGTTTTGATGAGTTTGTTGGCTTTGTTATGTAGTTCTAAGTAGTTTTGTTTATCTACTTGGGTTTTGTTTTTGTGAAATTGTATCCATGCTTTGTCCCTTTCTTTGAGAATTGATCTGGTAGGTTTAGTTAGCCAGGGGGCATATTTAGCTTTTATTCTAGTGGTTCTGGAGGTCACTTGAATACTAATAAAGACAGTATACCTTCACATATATTAACAATCTACTTATTAGTGTTGCTAAGCACAGTGCTGCACTGTGGAAATGGCCATTCAAAAAACAAAATAAAAACACATGGCTCCATTATCAAGTACAATGTCCCCTTCAGCACATACCTTGCCAAGCACATGCAGCAGCTGGAAAAACCACAGAGGTTCCTGACCAGTAAAATCCAGGGTCTCAAAAACCTACCCTATACAGATATGCTAAAAGCCCCGTCCCTCTACTCAGTCACATATAGACTGCTCAGAGGTGACCTGTGTCTGGCATACAAGACTATTTCAGACCCAGCCTTAATGGAGTTGCTGCATATCCATAAAACAAACTCCACTCATGCAAGCCACATGCAAGGCCTTAACCTGGTCAGTGACATTAATAGAAACTGTTGGCTGGAAGGATTTGTGTCCCAAAGACTCCCCCATTTGTGGAACAGACTCCCTGTCCATGTCAAGCTGAGTACCTATATAGCCCTCTTTAAGAGGAACCTGGACGACTGGATGGGAAACAGAAAATATACCCCTGGGATCCCAACTGTGTTCCTGCTGCTCAGGGGAACCAGGTGCTGACTTTGATGGAATATGGGCGAAATTCGTGGCTAGGCTTATAAAGCCAATAGCCTAGTATTACCCTATGAACCTATGAACCTAAAAACACATAATTAATTACATCTGGTTTCAATTTATAGATGTCTGGCAGATGTCACCTGTGCATGTGTAAGCTCAGCTCGGCATTGCTGCAAATTTGCTATGCAAATGAGCATTCACAGAAAGCAAAATAAATAATTAATGACATCTGGTTTCTTTTTTTGATGTCTGGCAGGTGTCAGCTGTGTATATGTAAGCACAGCTTGGCATTGCTTTGCTCCACACAAAGCTGTACAAAAAGGTATTACAAAATAAATAAAAAATTTAAAAAAATTTAAAATTCACACATATTTCTAGACTACTGGGTACATTACAGGTATGTACAGTATCCCGTATATAACATCTGTCCAGAAATTCACTACACAATCCACATCCATAGGACACTACACTGCTGCCTACACAGATTCAATATCCATATTTCTGTGACCTCCCTCAGCAGTGTGCCATGATTAATATGCCTGGCATGCTGCTGATGGGGAACTGTGGCCATGTACACTGTTACATTCTGTGTAGGCTCTACATGAAGCTTACATGGATTTTACTGAATCCTGGGGTTTATTAGACAAGTAGGGAATGGAAAAGTATTCTCAGGACATTCTTTGCAATCATACACAAATTGCAAACAAATCCACAGACAGAATAGAGTCACATTACCACTTACTGCATGTCATTTGAGTGTAGAAGATAACCACTGAACTGAGAGAAATGCATGTATAGACTCTGCACAGAAGACACCCAACCTGAGAACAAAAGCAGAGGACCTCTTATTTTAAGGTTCCAATCCAATACGCTTCACTGTACCACTGTGCTAAATCATCTATGATCTCTGAAAAGTTAATAAAACATTACCAGCTTAATATTGTGTAGTAAGAATCTTTGTGTTCAACATCTTTGTATCATGTATAGTAAGGGTTAAAATGTGAAACTGCATTGCGTGCAAAGAAATAAGCTAAAATAAGTTGTTTTTCTTGTAAAGGATTTGCTGACCAAAGAGGAATGCACAGATGATACCTTGATCCAGGCACAAGCTTATCTTGTGCCTGACCTCTGACCATCTAAGGCTCCAGGATGTGAATTTATAGCTTTGAGTGAAATTCCTTGTCTAGTAACCAGTCACTGTGTACGTGCAGGAGAGGGTATAAAAACCCATGTGAAATGTACAGAATTTAGACTGCTGACATACCATGTACTTTGTAGCATGTCTCCATGCATGTAAAATAAACCTTTTTGCTTACATTTATCTGCGTGATTCTTCCAGTATATATTAAGAGTATTAAAATCTTTTGACATTTCTGGCACCCAAGACAGTGGGGCCACCTCTTCATGGTATGAATCGCATAAGAGGGACTGAAAAACCTGTACAGGAAAGGGAGAACGAATCTCGGGCTCCCTTGAATGGAAAGACCTCCGACAAAGAAGTCGTAAGTAGAGGCCAGTCACTCTTAGATTCGATCCGTGGGACGGAGATGAACGGGGCGAAAGAACTGCAGAAAGGTAAGAGTAACATTTTTTTTTTCTTTCTTTCTTTTTGTATTGTTCTCTTTTTAAAAAGAACAAAGGGACTAGTCATAAAGGAATTTCTTTTGTTTAACTTTTACAAAAGACCGGTAGAGATCTCAAGGAAAGGAAACAGTTTTTCTTTTAAATAAGAAAAATGGGGAAACAGTTTTTCTTTTAAATAAGAAAAATGGGAATAGGAAGCAGTTGTTGTGCTAGTAAGGGCTGCTTAAATAAAAGGACTGAAGATGAGGAATATATGTTTAAATTACATCCAAAAAAAAACTTAAAATACATAAAAAATGAAAGACAAATTATGGATTTAGTGGTAACTTAAATAGATCAGAATGTCAAAATTTGGTGAGAGATCTGCGTAGGGACGCAGGAGGCAAAGTTAAAAATCAAGTAAAGATGGGATTCTCTCAAGCACAGAAATGGTTAAAAGAAGCTAATAAGAGGCATAGGGAACAATTTTCGAATAAGGAAAGTGGTGGCTCGAGTGCAAAAAGGTGCATTTTTTGTCCATAAGGAAGATGACGAGACATCTGTTGTCTGTCGTAAATCGACAGCCCCACTCTTGTATCCAGAAGTCCCTAAAGAAATGGTCGGCCCACCCCAGTGTCAGAAAAAAGAAGCAGAAAATCAAGAAAAGGTGTCCTCCGTAGTTTTACAGGAGGCATGCCATCCTGACTATGCTTTCTGACCCCACAAAAAGAATTAAAACTACAGTCAGTACCAAAATCCTTATGGTCCCTAGGACAGCACAACATTGGGCTAATGAAAACAGCAGGACAGGTTAAAATAACTCCAAAATCCGATTTTAGACCTCATAAGCGTCAGTATCCATTAAGTAAAAAGGCAGAAGAAGGCATTTTTCCAGTGATCACGTCTCTACTGAGAGCTGGGGTTTTAATTCCATGTACAGATTCACCATGTAACACACCCTTGTTCCCAGTAAGGAAACCGGACGGGACATGGAGAATGGTACAGGATCTGCAGGCTGTAAATGCTGCTGTAGTGCCAAGGGCTCCTATGGTCCCAGATCCATCTGTTTTGTTAAATGATATCCTTCCCACGGATAAGTATTTTTCTGTTATTGACATTAGTAACGCGTTCTTTTCTATTTCCCTACAGGAAGATAGTAGGTTTTGGTTAGCTTTTACGTTTATGAGCAAGCGGTACACATACACACGACTGCCGAAGGGATATTGTAAAAGTCCTACAATATTTTTGCAAGAAATGTCGACAAATCTGGCACAGTTTCAACCAGAGCATGGCTGTCATCTACTATTGTACGTGGACGACATCTTACTGGCTGCACTCACGGAGGCTGTCTGTGAGTCCGAAACTATTCGGTTATTGCATTTCTTGGCGAAAGAGGGACATAAGGTAAATAAATCTAAATTACAATTTTGTAAAACTAAAGTACGGTATCTAGGCTATACCATTTCAATTGCTGGTAGACAACTAGATAACTGTAGAAAAGAAGCCATTTTACAGGCACCAATGCCCAGCACAAAAAAAAAAAGAAATAATGTCATTTTTAGGAATAACAAATTTTTGTCGTAGTTGGATTTCCAACTATGCAGAGGAAGTAAGTCCACTTTTGGAACTTATTTTCGCATTTCCCATGGCAGCACATGACGCGCTGCAATGGACGGATAAGGCAATACAGGCATTTACTAGGGTAAAACAATTGATAGCAGGATCTGCAACACTTAGCTTCCCTGACTATACAAAACCCTTTGTTCAGACAGTAGATTGTAAGCAGGGCTTTATGACATCGGTTCTGTTGCAAACTTATGGGGATAAGTTGAGACCATTAGCTTTTTATTCCAGTAAATTGGACACAGTGGCACGATCATTGCCACACTGTGTACAGGCAGTAGTCACAGCCGCACAGGCTGTGCAAGCGTCTGCGACCCTAGTTTTGTTTCATGACCTTACCTTACGAGTACCGCACTCTATCGCGGTAATACTACTACAAGATAAAGTTACCTTTCTCTCTCCTAGCAGACACTTATCCTGCATGACAAGGTTACTATCACAACCACACATGACCATTGAGCGATGCACCACTCTTAATCCAGCCACGCTGTTACCTACAGCTGACGATGGTGCCCCTCACGTGTGTTTAGATTTAATACACTCTAATGTCTTACCCAGACCAGACCTTAAGGACCAACTTTGGAAAATTCAGATTGGACCCTGTTTGTAGATGGGTCAGCACGTAAGAACGAGGCAGGTATCACACAAGTAGGGTATGCAGTCACAACTGAGACTAAGGTACTAGAGGCAAAACCCCTCCCCAGGAACCTGTCAGCACAAGCGGCTGAATTGATTGCTTTGTCCAGAGCATGCACCATTTCCAAGGATAAGGCAGTTACTATCTACACAGATAGTCAGTATGCTTCTTCCACGGTCCATGTCTTTGCACAGCAATGGAAAAATAGGGGAATGGTTACGGCCTCAGGAAAGGAAATAACCCACAAGGATTTAATCCTTAGCCTCTTACAAGCTGTCCAACTGCCACGGGGACTGGCCATCTGCAAGTGCGCAGCGTACACGAATGCCAAGGATCCGGTATCACTTGGAAATGCACTGGCTGACAAAACTGCAAAAAGTATAGCCTTAACCTCTACCTTTGCACTCGAGACCACACAGAAGGAACTTCACCCTACAGATAAATTTGATCTACAAACTTTACAGGTAATGCAGGAACTTAGTACAGTTCAGGAAAAACAGCGATGGAGTAAATATGGGGCTATTCAAAAGCAGGGAGTTTTTGTAGGTCCAAATGATACGTTTGTCTTGCCAACAAACCTTTTTAGGTATGCCTCATTAGTGACGCATGGCCCATCTCATCTGGGCCCTGCTGCTATGGTTCAAATAATCCAGCAAATTTTCTGGACCAAGGGCTTTATAGCGTACGCTAAATGATTTTGTTTATCGTGCCTGCTTTGTGCACAATACCATGGTGGTGGGGTGCGGATCACCCCAGCAGCTTTTCCGCTGCCTCCGTACCCATTTCATACAATCTGCATGGATTTTATTGAACTAACTCCTGTTCAGCAGAAGCGATTTGTGTTAGTCATTATTGACGCTTTTATGAAATGGGTTGAAGTTTTTCCGGTAGCAGACCCAGATGCACTGTCGGTAGCCAAGGCCCTTACGAATAACATTATCCCTCATTTTAGGCTACCTACACGCATCTATTCTGATAATGGCTCACATTTCGTAAACCAAGTTATTCAAAAGCTGGCCGCCGTTTTTCAGATCGAGTTAAAACATCACTGTGCCTACCACTCACAGTCAGCAGGGTTGGTTGAACACCATAATGGCATTCTCAAAGGCAAGTTATGTAAACTCATGGCCGAGACACATCAGTCTTGGATAAACTGCTTACCTCTGGCGCTCTTGTCCATGCATACCACTCCCACCTCAAAAGGGGTCACACCATTTGAACTATTATACGGGAGACCTTATTACGTCCCACAGTGGCAAAATCTTTTGTCTGCGGAACGTGAGGAGGGTGAAGAGATAGCAGATTACATGAGGAAACTGTTGCTGACCAGAACTAACACCTCTTTAACGAATGATTGCTTTTCAGATCAGAAGAACAACAGGATCCTGGAAGTGGAACCCATCAATTGGATCTGGGTTAAAATTGTCAAGAGGAAAAACTGGGCCTCGCCAAAGTGGGAAGGTCCATACCAGGTTTTGATAGCAACACCGACAGCAGTCCGAATAAAGGAAAGAACATCGTGGATCCATCTGACACATTGTAAACTGGTGAAACAGTTTGAACTGAACAAAAATTTGGGTTCCCCTGAGGAACACTGATTAGTAGTAATCTTGTTTTGTATAAATATCTGACTATTGTAGCAATGCAGAGAAATACCGGAAGGGAGTAGCCTTTCCCACAAAAGCATTTCGAACTAATTTTGTTGTTAATAAGTGTGATTATTACTTTTCTGTTTTGGCCGTTTTTATTTTCAAACAAGACTAGCCAAGTAAAGAGAGACGAGAATACGGCTTGGCATCCGCCTTTTAATACATATCAAGCTATTAAGGATGCATATGCTCTATCTTTTAATGTTTCGAATTGTTGGATATGCACGGCTATCCCTACTGTACATGGTGGTCTAATGTTAGGTACAGTCCCTTTGGGGGCAAATGATACATGGACTAATTTACTATTTGAAACTTCAAATGTAGCCTTAAAGGACAAAATAGCATTACCCCTCATGGGTCGCCAGAATGGAACTGTAAGGTTGGATGGAGTCAGTGTAATGTAACCATAAATCATAACTGTACAATAGATGGGCACTGTGCAATGAGTTTCAAGCCTATAAGAGTGCTTGTTAATAGTACAGGGCTTATTAATGGCACAAGTTTCTTTGAAAAAATGTTATCTGTGTATGACCTTTTGTTTAAAGGGCTGCAAGACAAAGGAAATCACTCTGTTCCAGTCAATATTACACTTAAAGTAAATGATTGTTATTTTATCTGTGGTAGAAAAGCATACAAATGGTTACCAAGGAATTGGTCAGGCAGTTGTTTTTTGGGTTATTTAGCACCAGCTATAAGACATACATTTTCTCTTCCCCAAGGTAAAATACGAAATGTACGTGCTGTTAAAAAACCTGTTAATTCCGTAGGTAACGTTGATGCATCCTGGATCTATCACCACGATTTGGCCCATAGTAGCAGCAAGGGGCTATCACACATGGACTTGGGCGATGATGTTATTTCCTGGGCTGGTATTCTTCCAGCGTATGGGTCAGTAAAATCCATTTGGGAGCTCAGAAAACTGTTAAAACTGTTAGAAACTCTGAGCAATGCAACTTTTTCTGCGCTAGAATTGGTGACAGATGAGTTAACTGCAATAAGGACTGTAGCATTGCAGAATCGTATGGTGCTCGATTTCACCCTAGTGGCGAAAGGAGGTACTTGCGAGTGTTGTCCATTCATTACAGACAACGGATATGACATTAACAGCCATCTGGAGATCCTACAACAAGTTTCTAAACTTACAAAACCAGGACAAAATCCATTAACTGACTTTTTCCAAAATTGGTTTGGAAATTGGGGAACAGTACTTATGAATGTCTTAATTGCTATATGTGTTGGTGCCATTATATTCCTACTGTTGGGTTGTTGCTGCATTCCTTGCATCCGAATGATAATATCAAATGTATTGTCTGCCAATGCAACTAAAGCTTATTATTCTGAATATACAGAACATGAGTCATGCGAAAAACTGTATGAATAAAATGTATTACTGATGATACAAAGTGTTGTTAGGGGGGAAATGTAGTAAGAATCTTTGTGTTCAACATCTTTGTATCATGTATAGTAAGGGTTAAAATGTGAAACTGCATTGCGTGCAAAGAAATAAGCTAAAATAAGTTGTTTTTCTTGTAAAGGATTTGCTGACCAAAGAGGAATGCACAGATGATACCTTGATCCAGGCACAAGCTTATCTTGTGCCTGACCTCTGACCATCTAAGGCTCCAGGATGTGAATTTATAGCTTTGAGTGAAATTCCTTGTCTAGTAACCAGTCACTGTGTACGTGTAGGAGGGAGAGGGTATAAAAACCCATGTGAAATGTACAGAATTTAGACTGCTGACGTACCATGTACTTTGTAGCATGTCTCCATGCATGTAAAATAAACCTTTTTGCTTACTTTTATCTGCGTGATTCTTCCAGTATATGTTAAGAGTATTAAAATCTTTTGACATATTGTATGACAACAACAATCAACAGGTATACTTATCCAGATGCAGATACTGGAAGCATTGGTCACTTCTGAAATTGTTCAATATTTGGTATTTATTTAGAGAACATACTAAAATTTGTATTGTCTGAATTAATGCCAAAACATTTTTTACAGTTTAAACAAGCTTGTCAGGACATATACTTACATACAGAATAGGCAATCTAAAGTCCATGCATAAATACATTTATTGTAAATTTTAATATGAACAATACCACACATAATGATGAAACACATTTTTTTGCTGATCTGTCTCACATAATTAATGAAAAATCGTCTGGACAAGAGGCAAAAAATAAATGCCATGAACACAAAACAAAATATGGATTTGTACAGAATTTACCTGAGTAAATGGGTTTATTTAGTCTGGTAGGTGTTCAGGAAATGAACACTTTGCCATGTTTTTCTAGACAAATGGAAGATTTACAATTGATCTCCCCTTTCTTTATTTTTGTGTCATATCTAACTATTATAACATTATCAGTGAAACTGCTTTTAATAGTAGGGTGCCCTTTTACTTTCAAGGGTTACTAAGAAGTGTTGCACTGCTTTCCTCTAATACATTTCCATGTTATCTGATATTCACAATATGTTTTAGAAGGTGGGTTTATCATTTGTAACATAAAGTATTCAGTCTAGCTCATGTAGTTTCCTGCTGTCTTTCAATTCACGTTTTGCCTCTTATCATAAATGTTAACAGTGAAAAGATAATCCGTTTATACTCCTGTCGGAAATTCTTATTAAAAACACCATAAACAATACCATTAAGGCAGCTGTTGAAACATGCACAGAAGAAGCCAAGAACAAACAACCAGTCTGGAAAATGTGGTGCCATTCCAGGAGAACTGAAAACTCCAATCAAACCAGGAATATTGAATGGGGCCCAGCAAAATGCAAAGCCCACAAATACAGCAAACATTGTCAAAAAGCTCCTCATATCTGTGGACTGGAGATTTTGCTTCCTGTCTTTTTTGAGTCTGTATTTGACCTGAATAACCATAATCCAGATACTTGCATAGCACAGGATTACAATACCTACTGGCAAAATGAAAAGGCAGATGGTTTTACCAATAGTAAATGCTTTATTTACACTTGGCAAGAATGTACAAATGTAGACAAGTGGATTATATTGTAAAGCTCCCACTAAAGGATCTGGTAAAGTTAAAATGAAGCTAATTGCCCACGTAAGGAATATATAGCAGAAGGTGTTCTTCATTGTGAATATCTTCTCATATCTCATTGCATGACAAATGCAACACCAGCGATTGATTGCTATCACCATGATGTTATACAGAGAAGCATTGAAACTCAATCCTTGAAAGACAGCTGAAATCTGGCATTGTATTTCTCCAAATTGCCACTTGTTTTGTAAAATAGACCTGATCATCAAAGGGAATGGGTAAACAGCACTAAGGATATCAGCTGCAGAGAGACTGATAACAAACATATTACCTGAAAGAGAAAAAATGACTTTTTATATGACAGACATTCATTTCTTTGATGCATACCTTATTTAAATTAATATTGCAGGAGAGCTGGAGTTTATACAGATGTAAGGCAGGACCAGTCCTTGATGATTTACCAGTGTATTGCAAGGTTCAAACAGGAATGTATGTGCATAAAACACACAGATGGACACACACACACACACACACACACACACACACACACACACACACACACACACACACACACCCATAAACAAAAGGCCAGTTTAGAGGATTAACAGTTAACACACTGATACATCATTTGCATATTGTAGAAAATTGGACAGACCCTGGGAAAAAAAAACAGTTTCAGCACATACTGGAAATGCAGACCACACAAAGCAAGTAGATGAGCTGGGAATAAAACCACAAAAACAAGCATTGTAAGGAAGCAGTACTAAACGGTGTACACACAGCTGTTTAGTTCAGTTCAGTTTCCATGAGAAAATCAATCAAATAAATGGAAGAAAGCCAAGTTGCATTTTAAGAGTATATCTGGACAATGTAATTAACCTGAGCAATTATTTGGTTGTTTTAATCAGTTCAGTGAATAGCACCATTGATTCTAATGTACTGTACCAAACCACTATAAAGATTTGATGACTGGGAGGACTTTTCTAACAGGTTTAACTTTAAAACTGAGTTTATTTAACTGAAAAGTAAATTAAGATTAATAATCCATGAAATTGATTTATATCATTTGTTGAATCATACTAAATTACTTTTTTAACTTTATGTTACGAAAGGTTCAGGATTGTGTATACATCATACAATGTTGTTATCCAATACCAATTATTTTGTTTAGTAATGAGATGGTCACTCCTTTTAAATCCCACTCCTCTTTATTTTTCAAGGTGTAAAGACTGAGTTATTAATGTGGCTTTTGCCCCCCCCCCCCCACACACACAAACAGGATTAAACAAATGTACATTGTGAAACAGTTTTACTGGAGTATCACCTATCATATTTTCAGTTCTGTCTGGTGCACCTTCTGGCAAAGGGTGATGTTCTGAAGGGCAGTCTCAGCACTGAGCCAATATCTGATTTTGTTTGTATTTGTTAAACCAGAACAGAAAGCTAGCACAGAGTTCCAGCAATTATAAGTTTTATTGCCTCACCATAAACATTGACAGTATATTTAATTGCCTCCCACTGCAATAATAATCAAAACACAGCCTGTGCCAATGAAATATAAATTATTGAAAAAAGTTTGATAAAAAGTGTCATACACATTGTCAATTATTAGTCCATTATCAGTATATAGATATAAACAGTACAAAATCACTGCAAGCAGCCCGGCCAACCTAGCAACATTAATGTTACCAGCATTCAGCAGAGATACAGAATGTAAAAAGAGCAAGAACTTTGTTAAAGTAGCATAGTACATCTTAGCAATAATAATAGCAACAATAATAATTATAATTACATTATTAATTTTACACTTTGATATAGATGACAATATGCTAGGGAATTGTCCCTATCCCATAAGATTTTTGATAATATTTGCCATTAGAGATCTGTACATGCAAAGAAAAGGCTAATATTTTCTCTAGCCATCTACTTTTGTGTAACTACAAAAAGATGCAAGCTGAAAAAACAACTTTTTTAAAAAAATGATACCATATAGGAATGACAATTGGTTTACATATAGTCACGCTTGCTAATAAAATGAAAAGTTATCATTTTAATAAATGCGAAGCCCCATTCAATATTACTAGTATTTTAGAACAACAAAATCTGCCGTTAAATCTTTAATACAAAATGAGTGTTATGAAAATTAGTTTTAGTCAAACTGGTTAAATTTACAGGCATCATACTTCATGATTTGCATGTGAATAAAACTTGAATATGTTAGGAATGTTTACAAATTTTTCTGTTTTTCTGCTCTTGTCAAATTTATGTTTGTGTCATTAAATGATTAAAACAATAGTTAGACACATGAAATGCAAGGTAATACAATGCATTGAGAGTCACATTTATATTATTGATTTATTTATTTTACATTTGTTAACCGGGATGGTCCGACTGGATACATGTCCTTTTTCAGCGGAGGCCCGGGGAGAAAAGCTCCAACAGAGTTACATTTATAATTAGGTACAGTAAATGAGCTGAAAGAACTTAACAAAAAACATAGGCTGTTTACATACAAGTACAAGACTGCCATTACTATTTCTGAGATTACTACAAATGTAACATTAATAACATATTAGCAAGGACGGTAGGCATTATAATGGCATAGAGTTAGACAGGATACATATTTCTTTATCACAGTATACAAAGTACTTATCATCTTAGCTAGTTGTTTATGTTTTAGTTAATGGCACAGAGCTAGTCTGGGTTTGAGCAAGGACATAGCCAGTGTGACTTGAAGTGGAGTTTTAGACTATTTTTGAATTGACTTAGAGAAGTTGCAAGCGTGATGTTATTTGGGAGAGAGTTCCATGTTTTACCAGTGGTGTACATTTTATAAGAATGCCATGAAGTGCTGCAAATTAAAACTATTTAACCAAGATTCGCTTAAAAAAAAAAAAAAGATTAGAACTGAGATACTGCAGTACAAATCAATTTTAATTGTACATGCACAGATCTAGGGACTTTCACATGCTCTTTTATAACAGATAAAATACATTTCTAATCTCTGTAATAAGATACCTGCAGGCTTCATGATGCACAGGAAAACTAACAATATCAAGAGGTTTTTATCTGCTTACATATTTGAGTTTTCCAATAAAGAATGAAATAGCATAAACCCAATAAACAACCTTAATATAATTCTGCAAGTCTGAAATCGTGTTTTAAAAGGGAAGGAAGTTTAGCAAATCTGCTTTATAGTTTCTTCACTAAAGCAATTATTCTTTGATACATACCATGACGCAATTCAGTCCTTGAATGGGGAAACCCAAAGAAGAGTATTGACTTGAGCAATATTCAAATCAGAAAAGATTGTAAACAAGTTCGATCATTCTGGAAACAGTCAAAAGCAAAACCAGAATATAGCTGCTGCGACCACCTTTTCATTTTGAGCCTCTAGTATTACTTATGTTGCAACAGTTTAAGAACTCTAACTGAATATGAGAAAAAACTATGAAGAGTATTCTTTACTGGAAGCAATGTCTAGCTAAAAGCCTAAAACTAAGCTTATTCCAATTTCTTGAATCCAGATAAATCCCGTTTAAGGCAGAATCAGAGTCTTTAGTAATGGAGGATTAACTATCTGGATGAGATTTCACATCTAAATATTTAAACTCATCTAACAAAGTAGTTGCATTAGAAGCAAATAGAAGGCTGAATCAGAATTCTAGATCAAGAAGCAGGGAATACTGTACATTTGTAGATATAGTTTATAGATGGATGCATTGTTATACTCTGAGCATTTTAACAGTCTTGAAACAGTGTAATGCACTGGGTACCATCTACATATTGTCTGTGGGTTTGTGCAATAAACCAGTTTTTATGGTGTGGACCTTTTGTTTCTCCTGCCTGTTGGATTTAATAATTTTATTTTTTTTTTGTTTGGTCAATAGTCTTCAAACAGCTTTGCTTGAATTTTGGAAATAAAAATAATGTCAATGGATGAGGAAGCAATGTTGAAACAAGAGTTGTTGAATTTAATATTTACACTGTCTAGATCTTGGAGAATTCCAGAAAACAACAGTTAAACATGATAAAAAAGAAGAGGTAATGCAGCTTATACTAGTTAACATTTTAATTGGAAACAAAAGTTGACCATTAATAATAATAATAATAATAATAATAATAATAATAATAATGCTAATACAGATTTAATGGCTTCCTAGGAAAAATAAAAGCTTCTTGCACCACAAACAAGAATGGTACATGAACTCAGACAAATGTTTTACAAGAATTAATAAAAAATGCCTGTTGAGCTGCATGTTTGCTATTGGGGAAAAGAAATAACTCCAGCATTAAATCACTGCTCTGAGATGGTTATGATGCCATGAAAAGATCATGCAATTTGGAAAGAGCCAAATATGGAACCAGGTAAATATGAATGCCAAAACAGAAAGATATTTTTTTCTAAGTTAATAGTGAAGAATTTTGATCATTTTTGATAAGTAGAAGATTCAAATGTTACTTAAAAATGAAGACAGGCTTGGACTGGCTGAAATATCCATCTATGTAGACTTGGGTGCCAGTCCACAGCACAATTCCCTTCTTGCATAGGCTGGTTCCAATGAAATAGACAGCAAATGAAGCCAAGCAGCTATCACCTAGCTCTAATTCTTATCTACATATGTAACTCACCCTCTTATTTTTATGGGTTGAATATGTAGATAAGAATTACGGTTACCCATTGTGAAGGTCCAGAGCTAGATGATAGCTGCTGAGCTTCATTTGCTGCCTATCTCATCAGAATCAGCATTTGCAAGAAGGGACTTTTTGTATAGAATGCATAGAGATGAGCTATGCCCACCATACATAGAAAACGATCATCTAACATTACATTTTCCTTACCAAAAAGTTTCTGGAATATTTTTAAAGGCATTGTAGAGACAGAAAGCATTATAAACATAAGCTGTACTAATGATGCTTTCTCATGGTGAGCTGACGAGCACATCTTATATGATAAAATACTACAGCTTTAGTATAATAGCTGACTGTGTCTAAAAGTACAGAACAAAGGGAATCATTCTGCTATTTTGAGGTTTGTTTTCGTTATGATGTATAGCCATTGCTGCTTGTACATGTATATGTTCACTCAGATGAACATTTGCCATGAGCTACAGAGTAGAATCTTCATTATTTTTATATTATTACTTTGTTGTGATGCTTCATTCCCTGATGTTAAATTAAGTGCAGCAAGATGTGAAGATATTCCCTGGGATTCAAAAATCTTATCCAAATTGTGATAGGCAATATTACATGATGAGTGACCTAATTTCCAGTTGTGTGCAGTTCAGAGATGCACACTGCTCACATGGTAAATGCTTTGCAGCTGAGATTCTCATGATATATGCTAATAGCTGTATAAGCAGATGGTAATGAGGAACAGTATTAAAATGAGGTTCCCTGTATATATAAGTGTGAGGTAAAACATGATGGTCGAGTGATTCAGAAACTTATAAAGAATGCAGTGTGGTCTTCTAACACCAGTATTGTTGACTAAAGCTAAATCCTCATGTTCATGCTGGGGAATCATAGAAATATGTTAGGAGCTAAGGCAGAATTAGTAAATTTATTTATTCAACAGGCTGACTTTGTCTGTCCATTAATGCTGCTCTTGTTATCCTCAGCGGTGCCATATCATCTTAGCACTTTAACATTTTGTGGACTCCACGACACTGACATTGTGGACTGGTATTGTGTGGATAACAGCACCATGCAAGGCCTAGTAGATGTTTCAGCCTCATCTATAGGCCCGTAGGAATCATAAGTTACTTATCTTAGTGAATACCAAGGTATATGTGGTTTTACATATACCAGCAAACAGTGTGGGTATCGCATGTATCTGCTTCTAGAATACATCCATCATTTTGTCGATAGCATGCATGTAGGGAGCATATATGGTTTCCACATAATGGCAAAAGGGAAAGCAAACACATTTGGGAACTTCAGTTATAAAGTTTGCTTCTCTGAGATACTGGGGCCTTAGACTGCATCCTTATTGAAATAAAGGACCCAGCTGTTGACTTGGAAGAAGGCATGTGAACCATAAAGGCTATCTCTTCATTAATTACCAGGTAGTCAGTAATGCGCTGGGCACCATCTACAATGTGTCAGCAAGCCACCTAGTCCACTATCACATTTCCCATATATGGTACATGTATGACCTCTACCAACAGATTGTGAAGGGTGTCTTGCCAAAGGAGCAGGTCAGATATGAGGTGAAATTCATGGCGATGACAACCACCAGAAATGCACAGAATGAGACAGACCAGTGATACACAAGTGGAGAATCTGCATGGGCTGCTGAAGACATGCCTTCACTAACTGGATGCATCAGGTGGAGCCCTGCAGTATGTCCATGGCACTTTTACTAAAATTATCTCAGTGTGTGCAGTGCAACACAGTACCTAACTTTGGAGAAATTTTATACATGGGGGGGCAATAGCAGGAAGAACATCTCTCAAAAGCAGCTTGCACACAGCATTAGCCCATAGTATAGCAAGTACACTACAGTGAAAGTGGTGCATGCAAACCCAACACCTGACTGTGCTTACTCATGCATAGGTTGGCCACATTGTGCAGCAGACATTGGCAACCAAAGTAACACAGTAAAAAGGAAAAGACACAAATTATTTGCACAGGTGAGGGAAGGACAAGTGTGCAATTTTCTGTTCAGGGAAATGTGTCAGTGATGTATGTGTGAGTGTGGACTGGAGAAGAATATTGCAAAAAGCTGCATAGTGGGTCAGTTTCATTGGCTGTGAGGCACTAGTAGCTGTTGTGGTGTGTGTGTGTGTGTGTGTGTGTGTGTGTGTGTGTGTGTGTGTGTGTGTGTGTGTGTGTGTGTGTGTGTGTGTGTGTGTGTTTAATTTTGTATTTATGTACGCATCTATACTTGAACACAACCTCATCAGTAGTTGCAACACTGCAGCTTTTCTACTGGACAGGACCAGGGCATGCATGGTAGAATTCTGGGCATTCCATTCACACCCCCGCCAATTATAAACTCCTCAATATGCAGTTTCAGTTGTATCACCTTGGCCCTGGCTATATACATGTGTAATGTGTAACCAAGAATTTCATCTGTTATTAGATGGGCTTCAGGCCAGTTATTTTACATTAAGAAGGTTCGTGATCTGCCCTCTTGTAGGAGGAGAGGCTGGACTCTGCCTTTCTGAGCTGGGAATGTCTGGTTAAAGGCTTATAGTGCCTGCATATTTGAACTGTTTCTTACTGAAATTGGTGCACCTTGTTTGCTGTAGCATAGACTAGATCCAGGCCTGCTGAATCTAGCTTTGTTTGTATGCTTGTTGTTTGTTTGCTTGTTATTTCCCTGAAACACTAATTCCACCTAAAACACGGCTTTTCAGTGCTTCTGTGTATCCCTAGTGATATCTGCATTGCTTACTGTACTTATTTCTTTGTTTCACTTAAAAGAAAGTTACTGTTTGTCGTTTTTGCATTTAAGTTACCTGTAACACATTGCATTTAAGTTACCTGGCACTTGCTCACTAAAGAAATGATATGTCAGCACTAAAAAATTTAAAAAACTACACCATCACAAACTCCCCTTGAGTACCGTGTTCCCCATTGGCCCTTTTTTTCAATTATAAAGGAATTCCCAATACTATTCTAGCATGTCCAAAGGTCAGTTGTCAATCTCCTCTCCGGTCCAGCTGGCGAATCTGGGAATCTTGAGGCAATGTTACAACTGCCTCATGTACACAGACAACCCTCTCCTCCTCCCAACAAATTCCAACAAATGTGAGAGATACATCCATATAGCCAAACTGGAGGCTAAACTCTCTCAACTCAGTACTGGCATAACCAGTCAGGAGGAGAAGGAAACCACACTCACTACAATTCCAGTCTCACATAGACCTACCACGACAGCAAACCAAACAGATAAACACACAAAATATACTCGGAGGCTCTAAATAAAAATCTGCCTAAGCAGAAGAGACCTCTAAAGCAGACACTCAAGCAACCGCTACCCCTAAACAAAACACATGCAACAGATATCTCACAAAGCCAGTGTGCCGAACAGTCACAGCCCTTAAGGCTAAACAACACACCTGATACACTTGTAATAGGTGACTCTATCGTCAGGCACACTGACGTCCCGCTCACCAGGCTGAACAAGAAGAAGGTCACGGGGAGCTGCCTGTCGGGCGCTAGGATCCACCACATAACACAAGCACTCAGGTCACTCCAAGGCAATTACAAATATGACTCAGTCATTGTCCATGCTGGTGTGAATGACCCAAGATGTACCTCCCTGGATTACATGAAAAGAGACATAGAGGAGCTCTCTGAGCATGTGGCTCAGGCCGGTATGACCCTGACCTTGAGTAGCATCTTACCCTCACCAAGAATGATGCCACAATATGAAGACAAGATGATCAATTTCAACAATTGGCTTAAGTATTGGTGTCATTCAATGGGGATCCAATGCCTGTCAGCCTGGGATGACATGCTCAACAAGCCACGATGCTTCGCTAGGGACGGCTTGCACCTGTCTCCCCTGGGCTTTCAGATATTGGCAAAGGCTCTTGCTACCCCCATAGTGCCTTTTTTAGGCAAGGCTCAAAAGACAAACCCACCTCCATAGGTATCACAAGGGATAAGAAACTAAGAGTAATGCTACTCAATGCCAGAAGTCTAAACCTCAAGATGCACGCACTCAAAACTCTCCTTAGCATGGAAAACATCGATATCTGTGCAGTAACAGAAACATGGTTCAAGGCGCCCAAGAGCACCCCAGCACTACCAGGTTATACCTCATACCATGCTTTTCGGCCCCAAAACTTGAACCGAACCACAAAAGGAGGGGGAGTATCAATATTCGTCAAAGATACCCACACCTCCAGGTTGGTGGCACAGCACGAAGCATCAGAGACTATCCATGTGCAACTAACAGTGGGTAAAACTGCCTTCCAGTTTATAGCCTGCTACAGACCACCCTCCCAAACCCAGGAACCCCACTCGGCCTTCCTGAGAACACTGGAAAATATGAAGGTCTCTCCAAACACCATTATATTGGGCAACTTCAACTACCCAAACAAAGACTGGGAGCATTACTCTAGCTCCAACAACGTAGCCCAAAGGATCCTAGAATTTATAAACTGAAATGCTATGGAACAACTTGTTATCACTCCCACAAGAGGGAAAAACATACTGGACCTGATCATCACCAACATGGGGACTCTATGCTCCAGACCAGAAGTGTATCCCTCACTGGTAAGATCAGACCATAAACTAATCTCACTGGATATTCACATCATTACCCCACCCCCTGCCCAGAAAACCACAGTGAAAAACTTCTCTAAAGCAAATTTCACACTCCTCAAAATTGAGGTGGAATCCTTGAAAGCCCCCGGGCCTGTGGAAAATATGGCCCAGACCGCAGAATCCTTTATAAATGCATTCTATGAACACCTTCAGGAATGCATGGATCATGCAATCCCAAATAAAACAAAGACCCAATCCTCCAAAGGCAGACGTCCTGTCTGGTGGACCCCAGCCATAAACAAACTATACAATAGAAGGAGGAAGCTACTAAATGATAGAGCAAAATCCCAAAAAGGGAAGACATCTCTGATCAGTATTAGCAAAAAACTATGGGCACTCATAAAATTGTCTAAGGCCACCTTCGAGAGAAAAATTGCACAGGACACTAAGGATAATCACAAGGCTTTCTTTAGTTTTGTTAGGAACCTGGGTGGGAATTCCCAGATATGCTCAGAATTAGTCCAAAATGACAAAAAATACACCGAACCCACAGACATTGCCAACATCCTAGCTGACAGGTTTAGCGTAAACTTCTCCCCCCCCTCCCTACTAAAAGGGCAAATATCTATCCCAGCAGAGTACTGCTCCCCTGACATCTCAGATGCTCAGGTAAGAGCCGCCCTCTCAAAAGCAAAAAACACAGCATCAATGGGACCAGACGGTGTCCCAGGCTGCATCCTACATGAACTCCAAGAAGAGCTAAACCGAAACATAAAACTACTGTTCAATCTCAGCCTTACTACAGGATATGTACCCAAAGAGTGGTGTACAGCAACAGTGGTCCCTCTCCACAAAGGTGGTGCCTCAATGGATCCTGGAAACTATCGCCCCATAAGCCTGACTAGCTTGGTCTGCAAAGCTATGGAAAGGATCATCATGGACCTCATAAATAATGATATTGGGGACCTACAGACACTGGATCCTATACAGTTCGCTTTGTTAAGGGCAGATCCTGTCTCTTAAACCTGGTCAATTTCTTTGAAACAGTCACCAAGGCCATTGACGAGGGGAAGGTGTTCCACACAGCCTACCTGGACCTCACAAAAGCCTTTGATACAATACCCCACTTGGGCATTATAGATAAGCTCACCAGCTTAAATATAAACCCCTATGTCACTAGATGGTTTGCAAACTGGTTCAAGGACAGAACCCAGATGGTTAGAATTGCTGGAGCCATGTCAGACTCCAAACCAGTTACAAGTGGCGTCCCACAAGGCTCAGTCCTGGGACCTCTCTTGTTCGGTATATATTTCTCGGAGCTACAGCCCAACACAGAAGGACTGTGGCTGACCAAGTTCGCAGATGACTGGAAACTGGGCGCCATAATCGACTCTCCAGCCGACATAAGCATCATCCAAAAGGGCCTCGTAGAAACTGACAACTGGTGCCAGAGCCATGGCCTCAAGCTAAATGCCAAAAAGTGTATAGTCATCCCCTTTTGCAAAAACAAAGTGCCCACAAATTACCACATAGGTGGTAATCCATTAAGGACAGAAGAAGTAATTAGGGACCTGGGGACCCAAGTTGATAGCAATCTCTGATTTGACAGCCACGTGGCCAAAGTGGTTAGAAAAACATTTTATATAGCCCACCTAATCACGAAGGGATTCACATCTAGATCAAGGAGGGTGATCGTGCATAGGGGTTTATATTTAAGCTGAAAGACCCCAAAAGTACCTCACCAAGAGAATCAAAGGGCTCAAAGAGATGCCATATGCTGCCCGGTTAAAGAAACTCCAGCTCTACTCAGTGGCATACCGCCTGCTCAGAGGGGATCTGTGTCTGACATATAAAGCCATGTCCAACCCGGAATTAATGGACATGCTGCACCTCAGAAAATCCAAATCACATCGAGCTACGCGCTCGAGAGACTTGAACCTCAGCACTGAAATAAATAGGACATGCTGGAGGGACAAATTCATAACCCAGAGGCTCCCTTCACTCTGGAATAAAATCCCAGTCCAGGTTAGGCAGAATCCCTCATTGACTCTCTTCAAGAGGAATCTTGATGAGTGGATGGGAGATCGTAGGTTTACCCCGGGTATCACTTCTGTGTCACTGTTAGACAGAGGCACAGTATACTAACCTCGAAAAAGGGAAAAGCAAAATTAATCTAAAATGGGTGGCGAAAGCCAAACACATTCTGGCTAGGCTTATAAATGCCCTAGGGCAGATAGCCTTGTATGAAGCTATAAACCTATGAACCTATGTGCAACAACCTCAACTGACATGTTGCTAGGGATGCCCTCTCAAGGCTGAAGTCACCTCAAGAAGTTTGGCTTCTACTGCTGCTGTCAAAGTGCTGGCATTTTGTGACTGTGACATTGGTCCGCTTCAACCATGATGGCCACTGTCTGAGAAGTTAGTGGTAGATCAGATATGCACACTTCTACTGGCATGTAGCATGCAAGCATGGTAGGACACTGCATGTGCAGTATGAGACTGAGTCTATCAGAACTGTCACACATATGGGAAATGTGCTCCTTGCAGTCATATCTCTCACTCTGCATTATCCATATTAACTCAGAAATGACTGTGGTAATGTGAGACTGTTCCTGCACTGTGGTCCTGCATACATTGGGTGACACCATTAACACAGCTACTTCAGAGGGAGATGGATGTTATTGTGTCTATGAAAATACTAGAGCATACCCCTGTACTGTGTGCTGCTTGGATGTCTGTTCATGGTCTGAGTAGGAGATCCATAGGCTGAGCTTCCTGTGTCCCACACTGTTTTCTGTAACTATGACATAGGATCACTACTATCATCATCAGAGTCAGATGACCCTCCTACACCAGGCAGATGAAGTTCCACAGTCGAGGTGACACTGGATGACAATTTACCTGTGAATACAGCAAACCACAAAACATGCCTGTTTGTGTATAATCCACAAACTCTAACATAAGTTCCAGTGGACATTTAATGTTACAGTGTGTACCAAAATTACTGGATAATATTTTACCTTCTGTTGGGGCCCATGCAGTCTGTAACCCTGATATTCCTACAGTACCTGAAACATACACCACTACTGAGATGTGGATTGAGTAACAATGAGCAGTGGGCAAAGTACAGTGATCATTCTTTAAATGACATATGATAATACTCACCTAGGACATCTCTGATAAATACTCTAGGGGTACATTGGATCTCAGCTATGATGTCCAACACCACAGCATGGGAGTGACAGGAGATTGTTGCTCCTCTGACAGGGTCCAGAAACTGCTCCATCACCATCTAAGGTGGCTTGATCAATATCTTCCACCCATCTTATTAGCTTCTCTTGCAAGGTGGAGACCACATTTTTTGGCAGCTATGATAATGTCAGTGGCATTAAGTCAGACTTGCTCATAATAGTGACCCTGACCACAAACAGAATTGATGTTAACCACAAGATGTTACCATGTAGTTTCTTAGGAGGGATGGTTGGCAGCATCCTGCCCAAAGAGCTGTCAGACTAGGAGACAGAGAGTCTGCAACAGCAATTCATTCTCTACATCAAAGAATTAGATTTTTTCAGAATACAAAACATGGGAAAACAAAGGGGTAAAGTAGAAAACTGGATTTTGTAATGGAGAAATTAAAGAAATCTAAACTGAAGTTATGGATTACATATGAAGTTACGGATTTAGTGTAGAAAATCCAACTCAGGTAATGTCACAGCATTATGGAAAAATGAGTCTCCAAATTAGCAAGAAACAGGTGACATGGGAAGCACCTGATCACTTGCTACATGAAGATGTTCTGGAGGCTTCAGAGGAAACCAATACAAAAGTTGAGCTGAAGTTGCGCAGTAAGGGACGGAACAGGAAACAGTGGCACCTCTTGCACAGTTAATGTTGTGGAGTGAAAGGCCAGGGAGTTCCAATATGAAAAAGCAATGAGTCATGCAGGATGCAGCTGAAGAGAATATATCACAGAAAGGCAGTCAGAAACTTTATGTAGAATGCCCACAGGAAACAATGAACTAGGAATGTGTGCACAGTTTAGAAGAAAATGAGCTAAGAGAAGAGGTGCTTAATTTAATGGAAATGGATAGGCATATCAAGATTGATGAAAGAAATAGATTCAGAAAGTAAATAAACCCAAAATGTTAGAAGTCTGATGAAATAGATGAACACAGTAATGGAGACTATTAACAGAAATTCGTGTGATATAACAGAAGCAAGTTCATAGGTTCATGGTTCATAGGTAGGTACTAGGCCCTAGGACCCAGGGCCTATATACCCAAAAAAAGCCAAGTACCCTGGCTTTGCCCCCCAAGAAATATTTTTTCCCTGTGCACTGTTGAGCAGAGCCAGAAGTGATCCCGGGGGTGAATTTCCTATTTCCCATCCAATCAATCATTTTTTTTTTGAAGAGTGCTAATGAGGAGCTTTGTTTGATATAGATAGGTAGTTTATTCCAGAATATGGGAAGTCTCTGGGACAGGAATCTATCCCTCCTGCACATTCTAAGGATATATTACTGTGCAGCTAAATTAATAACTGATAAAGTCATACCATAAAAATACACAGCAATAAGGGAAAGGAAGGAAATAAATAAAATATCGTGGATGCATCAAGCAGAGAAAATTATAAAGCAATTAAGGCAACAAGTGTCACTGTTAGAAGAGAATAGAAGAGGGAAGAGATAAATGAGGTCTGGTAACAGACCAATTTGCCAAGGGAAATCTTCAGATGGGGGTTAGATTGAAATAGTAATGGGTTTCATGAGGGTAAAGGAAGAACTTAGTTGAGAGGGGAAGGTTAAATAGGAAAGTCGGATGATTGGGAGGAAGTGAGGCAATTGTAGGGAGGGACTTTAATAAGTTTTGTGAGAGTGCTACTGGATAAGATATCACATTTTGCCGTGAACTTGCTACAGAGCAGGATTACATCCTGGTCAGGCAGGACTTGGGGTTAATAGTGACAGGAAGAATGAGGTGAGTACGTTGGTATAATATTTCCTTCCTTTCTAATTGCCAAGGGGGGGGGGTTAATGGTGTAGGTTACATACATTTTTTAAACATTACTATATTGTGGGATGTGAGTTTAATAAGGAGGGCACTGTTCCAGTGTATGGCATTAAATAGGTGGTTATTATTTCAAATATTTCCATTTTCCTTTTTCTCAGTAAAAAAAAAAAAAAAATAAGTTCTGTTTCCTTTAATTTTTTGGTATGTGAATAAAGGCATATTAAGGACATACCTTTACACTATCCAGTTTCTGAGCATGGTTGTTACAGTGGGTTTATCTGGCTTAAAGTCTATGGTGTTTGCATATTCAGATTAGCTAAAGCCAAGTGTTTTTGCATAGGTTTTAATGTTTTCTCCATTGAGTGATAATTTTGCCTAGTGGTATATTGGGTAGTAGTACTAAACTAACAACGTTCGTTTAAGTTGGAGTTGTTGATTGCTGTACAAGTGCGTGCTGTTTATTTATTTCTTTTGCACATATATATGTAGCATGCTCTTGGCAGCATAAGGAATATGGTAGAGTGCATAATGGACTACACTAATTGACACAGTTATGCTGTCCTAACTATGTAGCAAGGCTTACTCTGGTTCGGTTCTCCTTTTCCTAAGTTTGTGTGAACACTCTATTACCTCCAAGGTTTTGCCATTTCTAGTAGTGCAGAACAGGAGGGGTGCAGAATGTCCATATTGCCTTATATGTTTGGTACATTTTCATAAATATGACAAACATTTTGAGTACGGACTTCAAACCCATTAGGAATTCATGCTATGCAAAACAGGATATCCCATCCACTTTCTAAGTTTATAAGAGCACTAAAAAAAATTGGCCTTATTTTGGACTTTTGTCCACTTTTAGTTATGCCTTGGTCCAGATTCTTTTCTGAGAGGTATGATTAAAGTGCTAAGCTGACTGCAATCAGCTGAGCTGTTTGGCTCATGGTAAGGGGTTTTCACTGGCCTTGATACCTTCCCACTGTCAAAACTTCAAAAACAATTAACATTCCACAATCATCACTATTTTCTTGCTTGTTGCCTCTCTGGTTAGGTGTATGGACAGAGTATGGAGTCCATTTGCCCTGAGAAGGTTAGGGGAGTGCAAAGTGGGGGGCCAACCAGCATGGTTTGTTTGTTTAGACAGAAGATGGGAGAACCTTTTGTTCCACCCATATGTTGGTTTATCCAGAATTCGGCTGAAGTGGCTTCTGTATTTCAAGGAGTTTTGGGTTGCCATGGGGGCCAGCATGAACTGTTCAGTGTTTCATGGGGAAGCTGGTGGTCGAGAGTTTGATGTTGCTTTTGGGTCACATGTTACAAGAGTTGGAGGGGCCATTCTGTATTATTTGGTTCATTGGGTGAGCACCTGTGTTTTTGAGTGTTTCGGTGGTATCTTGGGAGAATGGGAGTGCTGGAGATCCATTTGATGTGCAAGCTCTCTGCCACAGTGTGGTTGCAGCTGAGTGGTGGTTGCTCAGTTGATGTGTGTTCCTGAGGTTGCTTACTTTCAGACAGTTGTTTTCCAGTGCTGGGGAATTATACTGGACATAGCGACTTCCCAGTTGAACAGTTGAGAACAATACATATTCATTAATGTTAGAAAAAAATGCTAAAACATTTGCATTGATTACTGATGATATCTAAACACTAAGCAATGATTTCACAGGGCTTGGCAGATGAAAGTTATTGTAATCAAGAATGCAGATAAGATAGTTACTGTGGTTTAATAGGACAAATGCCTCAAATAGTTAACAGACTATACCTTACTTAAATAGGCTTGCAATAATTGCATTATTTTAAAGTAAGTGGATTGCGCTAAAATTATTAGATATTGGTCATGTTGGAGCTTTGTTTTGGAGAGGTGAAAGCATAGTCACTGGGGAGGTGGGCTGTTCTGGGTTTTTAGAACGTTTCATTGGTGGTGTGTGGTTGGTGTGGGTAGCAGTTTCTGCAACTGTGCACAGCCTGGGGAGTATTGCAAGTAACGGTTCACAGCTGCACATGTGTAGACATAGCCACATAACTGCTTCCATCAGGAAAATGCATGCTAAGACAATCCTGCTATGCCAGGAATGCTCTAAGTTGGAGTCTCTGTATGATAGTGAGGTTTCCTTGTGTGCACAGCATGGTAGTTTGACTGCTGATTTCCTTTTGAAGAGGGTCACAGGTGGTGAATCATACCTTTCTTTTGTACAGAGTTTCTCAGAATGTCCAGATTTGCCTCATTGTTGGTCCATATTTCATAAAACTGTGGTTTTCTAGCAAATCATTGAAGATTTATGTCAGAAAATGAATTTGAGTTGCAGACTTCATACCCTGCAGAAAATTCATGCTAAAGGAAAACTTGTTCTATTTACTTTCAAAGTATGTAAGAGTGATATTTAAAGAATGGTCCTATTTCTGGGCCCTAGTCCCCCATTATTTATGGCTTTGTCCAGAATTCTGTTATAAGAGGTTGAGAGATAAGGTGGGAGTGTGTTTTGTTGGTAAAAAGTATATCAGCTTTGTAACAGCTGTATGCATGTACCACAATTAATGGTTGGTGAGAGCTTTATTTTCAGCCAATAGCTCACAATAGCACAGGTTTCCACATAACAATAATAAAAATGTTGCCTTAGTTTTGGTTTATTCCTCATAAAACATGGGATTGCCTGGTAAATGACTCTGGCTAAATAATGCCATGCATCTCAGTTTCAGCCTGCATGTTTCTCAGGCAAAGCATGCCAATACCAGTTTGGTTAATCTAGCAAACTACTGAGTTTATAGGAACAATATTTTAAGATCTGCCACTATCGTAGGTCTTTGTGCCCCCATTATTTTAGGCTCTTTCAGATTCTTATATTAAGAGAAAGAGAGGAATGGACCCAGATTGTGTATTTAAAAATACATAAAAAAAAAAAAAAAAAAAAAAAAAAGAGGGAGGATGCTTGGGAACTTATGATGGAGTGTGCAGGCAAGGGCAAGCATATGAGTGCACAATTTGACTGTGGAGGGTGGAGGCAAGGGCAGGCATTTGAGTGCAGACTTTGAGTATTTTTTTTTTTTTTTTTTATGTGGAACTTCAGAGAACATGGACTTTGATTACCTCAGATGGGACTTTCCTGGGGATAAGGTGCAGTTGAGATGGATTGTTATGTTCTGGAGATATTGCACTCTTTGTTTAACCATTGCAAGTCATTGTTGTTACAGACACTTGTAGAGCAAATGAGTTCAATGGAGAAGCTGTCATAGCTTAATGTAGTTATTAAGAAGCATTGGTTATGTGTGTGCTATGAATTTACATTTTTCATTTGTTTTCCTCCTTTTGTAGGTGGGGAGGTGTAGAGTGGACCTCAGTCGATAGCCAGAATGAAGGAGGCCTGAAAGGTGATGGAGGCTGTTGCAGTGGATGTCTGGTCACCAGTCTGGTGTTTCAGGAAGCACTGCAGGTATTCAGGTGTTTTCAGGATATTTTGGGAATGGGGTGCTTTGTCGTCTGTGTGGGAGCTAGAAGGCTTAAGCAAGGCATGCTTTTGGAGTTTTTCTAGAAGTAGGCCATGTTTTTCCTTTCTAGTTGCATAGGTAACATGGGGGTAAAGTTAGTTCTGAGTGCTGTGGCTAGGGTTCTAGCCGATATTGTCTTTAGGAAGCAGTGAATTGTGGGTGTGTTTAAGGTTATGCAGGTGTTTAGGGGTTTCAAAGCAGTCAGCACGTTAATCAGAAACACAGTATTGTGGGTGTGTTACCTTTCAGGTGCGATATGTTGTTGGAGTACTTTGTTGCTGCACATCATAGGTGAGTTTTCAGGAACTAGTTCATGGGGGACTTCGGTAAAGGATCATGCTTCTACAGTACAGTTTTCCAAGAATGCCCAAATTTTGGCCTTATATGTTGGGCTATTTTTTCATAAAATTCTGGTTTTCTGGCAATTTATGTCAAATCATTACATTTTGGAGTTAGAGAATTCCCTACAGTAAATTCATGCTACTTTAAGCATGTTCTGTCTTTCTATGTTTGGACAGTAATATTTGAAATTATTCCTATTTTGGGCTTTGTCCCACTTTTGTTTCTGGTTTTCATCAAATTTCTTAGGCTATGTAGCTGAGATGTATGTAAGGGTTAATATGTTTTGGAAATGTCATCTGAGTGGAGCAGAGTTACAGGAAGAACAACACTAAGATATGGCTAGTGAAGGGGAGGCAGAGTAAGACTGGTGAGCATTCAAGTTGTGGCCATGGCAGGATGGTTCATGATGGAGTTGTTTCAGGAGAACTGTGTTGGTAGGCCACAGGGGCATATATGGGAGCTAGAGAGCATGTGACTTGCACCATAGATGCAGGTGGTACACCTGATTTTCTGGTGTTATAGTTCAGGGGAATGATTAGGTTGCATTACTGGTCAAGCTATAATAATTGGAAGTGTGATCAGTTTGTATACATGATGTGCACAGCTTTTGGTGTGTTGGTTGTTGAGAGAGAGGATTTTCACTCATTTTGTGTGCATTGGTGGGCCATTAGATTTAGTGAGGGAGGATTCATTTAAAACATTTTTTTGCCAATTTTATATCTGTTGGATAGGCTACAGGGGGCTGCAGTTAGGCCAGGCAGCATGCAATTGGGCTTGCATGTTTGCATGTGGCATTGCAGCAACTTACAGTCTTTGTGGAACATTTGGAAGGTTGTGATGTGGGAATAATTCTAGAGTTACAGTTGGAAGGTTAACAGAGGATTAGTGATTTAAAGAGGTTATTTCAAAGTAAGGGTATTGTGTGGTCTGCTGTGGTTATTTTGGCTTTGGGAAGAATAATCAGTTAAGTCAGCTATTTAGAAAATTGGTTGCTTTGGTGAATTTTGTTAGGTGTCAGGGAGGTTGATGACAGGGATCCAGCTTGTTCAGAGGGTATGGTGTACACCAAATAACTTTGGTTCGACCTTTAAGTATGGTTAAATTTGCTTTATAGGGTTTGTTGAAAGTTTGGAATATAGGAGGGGGAACAGCCTGGTCAGGCTGGTGGGAGAAGAAGAGGGCCAGGCTTGTCCCTCTTCTGTTCCCCATCTGGTGTTAGAGGTTCATTTTAATGAGTTGGGAAATACAAGTGAGCGGTGAGATGCTACTTGCCAAGTATAAATAAGCAAGCAAAAGTGAAGACACTGCTTATTTAGTTGGATGGTTATTTCAATGAGTTGGGAAATTCAAGTGAGTGGTTGGACATTGTTTGTTAAGTAAAGTAAGAGAGTGGAGGTAAGAATGCTGTTTACTTGGTCAGGGTGAGAGGGGTTATGCTGCCCTAACTTAACTGGTATATGGATATTAAAACAAAGAGTAAGGAGGTCACACTGAAAAACTAATCATAAAAAACTAAATGAAAACTCCAGCGAGGCTAGAACTTACAATGAGTGCCCTCCTAAACCTCCTGTAACAGAGGCACATGGGATATATGCAAATTACCCTTATGAACATCAGGTGTTTTAGCTATATAGCAATTCTGAATGCCCATGAGTTTTACATTTAATAAAGCCAAATCCCACAAGCTATGGAAATGCATATTTCAACCTTGTTATGACCTCTTCAGCATAGCATAAGCAGAATGTTTGACTAAGCATAAGAAACACAGGGTTGTCATACCCAGCTGATGTCCATTTTCATTAGGGTGACTGCAAATCACACTGAAATGAAACAGAGGCACATGGGATATACACAAATGACCTGTATAAACACCAGGTGTTTTAGCTATATGGCGATTCTGATTGCCCATGATTTTTACATTTGAAGTCATTTTAATGGACAATTTCAGGCCAATAAAGCCAAACCCCATTAGCTATGGATATGCATATTTTGGCCTTGTTATGACCTCTTCAGTATAGCATAAGCAGAGTGTTTGACTAAGCATAAGAAACACAGGGTTGTTATACCCAGCTGATGTCCATTTTCATTAGGGTGACTGCAAATCAAGTTATATTTATGGAATTTTAATAAAGGTAGTAAAATGTCATTTGGTGTGATGTGTGTTTATTGAAGGGGATCTGGACAAAAAAAATACTTAGAAAGAAGGATACATGTGATAAAAGCAATGTGCAGTATCAAAACAGACAGGATGTATCGTATATTTTTGCAAATAATAAACTAAAGATATCAGCACATATGAAAATAAATAAAAAGGAAATAAAAAGAAAGAGTACAAAATAAGCAATTCATTGATGACCCAAAAAAGTTTTATAGAGAATTGGGAAAAAGAAAAAGGATTAGAAACACCGCCAAAAACGAATCAGACACATTTTGAAGAAAACTCTGAAGACTGAGTGGGACATTACAAAGATGCTGAAAGGACAGAAGTAAAAGGAACACTAAGAAGTTCAAAGGCACAGGATATGAAATGGGATTATAGAAACTGAAACAAAATTAAGAAAATCTCCTAAATGGAAAACCCCAGACTGAGATGCTGCACCTAACTTATGGCTAAAATTATTATTAACATCTTTACATGAAGATTTAGCCTTAAAAAATAAATAGTTATATATGCATCCTGAACAGACACCAACCTGGTTAACAACAGGAAAAATTATAGACCTACTTAAGAGTGAACCTGCTAAACCATCCTAAAAACTATAGACCAATAACTTCCCTTCTTAACAAAGTACAACTATGTCAATCATGGCAACTGAACCAAAGGGTAACAAATAAAAGTCATTTACCACAAAGAATCATTTGTTACTAAATAAAGTCATACTGGAGAAATATAAAAAGGGGAAAAATCTGAGCATGGCATGGATAGATTACAAAAAAATCCGACATTTATGGATAACGGAATGCTTACAGAACTATAAGGTGCATCCTATATTGATCAATTACATTGCATTACAGTAACTATGAAAAAGTGACAAACAACTTTGCAATTAAACCATGACAAAAGACAATTTATTATTTCAGAGATAAAAATTCAGGTGAGATATTCAAGGGCGACTCTTTCTCACTACTATTGTTTTGTCTTGCCCTTAAATTATTAAACTGTTTAGTTAACAGATTAGGTTTTGGCTATAATTTGGCTCTCAGAAAACAAACTTGCTTAAAGATTTCTCATCTACATTTGTAGATGAATTAAAATTATATAGTTCATCAGATGAGAAGTTGAAAGCAGAACTGCAAGTGGTTAAAACTTTTCTCAGATGATAAAATAATGACATTTGGTCTTGATAAATGTGTGAAAGCAATGTTTAAAGCAGGAAAGTTGCAGTACCAGGAAAATATCAGTCTAGGAAAGGAATGTGATATAAAGGAACTTTTTGCAGGGAGGAGTTTATAAATATTTGGGATTTGATGAAGAATTGGTAAAAAATTAATTAAGGAATACTTCAGAAGACAAAAACTGATCAACATGAGGTTGTTCCAGGAGTTTTATGTACTAATACTGAAAACAGCCCTGACATCTAGGAGCAAGATCCAAACTAATTTGTTCTCCCTGTTTTAGCTTACAGTTTTGATGTGATTGACTGGCCCCAAAAGGTACTCGATCAGTTGGACAGAAAAACAAGAAAAATGTTTCACACTTTTCAAATGATTTATAAAATCAGTTCATACCTAGACTACATATCCCCTCACCCTGAATGAGGCAGGGGCATTCTTGAAATGGATTACATTTATTGATCTGCAGTTATGGGACTGCATATGCATATATATATATATATATATATATATATATATATATATATATATAGATATATCTATGGACCTCAACAGATCCAAATAAAGTGAAAGTTCTACAAAATGAGGAGAGGAAATCTAAGATGACCTCTTTGCTTAGTTTAGTAGAAGCATTTTGGAGTCAAGAAGGAATGGAAATCAAACCAGAAGTAGAAAAAAGGCAGCAATTGAATGTGCCAAAAACAAATGAAAGAATATAAGGAGAAAGGTCTGTTGAGAGGGCAAGAAATGTGGAAAAGGCATAAACGTTGTAGTAAGTACATAAAACTCCTGGAACAACCTCATGTTGATCAGGATTTGACACAGGACTGGTTAAGGAAAGGTGAATTTAAACAAAAAGATAAAAGATTAATATTGGTGGCCCAGGATAGTAGACTACATACATGTTAGTTTATAAAGTCCATTGAATATGTGAGAAAAACAGACAAATGCAGGTTCTGTAAAACAGAACTGGAAGCAGTCGCACTTCTTGCAGGGTGGATACACGAATGGCAGAGGGCCTATATACTGAAAGGCATAATAATGTGCCAAAAGGGATTGTGCAAACATTGTAATATTTTATAGTTGAGAAGCATTGGAAACATGAGCACAAAGCATTAGAAAAAATGCTGAAGTTTATATCATGTGTGATCCCCCATTACCAACAGTTCAGAAAATAGATGCCAGAAAACCCAATATAGTAGTCCATGAAAAGAAGACAAAAGCAGCTCTGATCATTGAAACTGCAACAACTACAGTGTCTTGTGTACAGAAAGACACAGTCATAAAATAACAGGATTTGCAGACAGAACAAGAACAATGTAGACGAAGGGGAAAATACTGCATCCACAGGCTTAAAACTTGAAGGTGACTTTCTTGTCAGTGTCATCTCTACATTAATTTTGTCCATATGTGGTACTCATGAGTACTATACACCTGTAAATAGTGCACCATTCTGTTCCATCTCAAGGCTGGTTTGCTTCCTTTAAGACCTTCATTGCACA